>NC_022022.1:39158383-39164141 GCF_000317375.1 Microtus ochrogaster | reverse complement strand
ACACACACACACACACACACACACACACACACACACACACACACACAGGGGAGGGGATAAGATTCAGAGAGTCCGGCTTTGGGGCACTCGCCACCAGCTACACATTTCCTGTGCTATAGGGTTTGATGTTGATGTCTCCATGAGACTTTCTGGTCCAGGGTACTGGGAGAGTTCCTGTTTGGGGGTAAAGTCTAAATGCTGAGTCTTGGAAGAAAAACCAAAGGGGAGAAGCTCACTGGATCGTGGGACTGTGTGTGAGAAAACATAGATGTGAAAAACAGCGCCCCTAGCGAACAAGAAGTGTCAGTGGCCCAGGCCCCCAGTGCCCCTTAGCTTACACCCCGAGTCAGTAGCGGAGAGGTGAAATGCTTCTCTCACCTGGCCATCCTTGCGAGGTCTGTCTCCAGGAAATCCTCATTTTGACCTCTGAGATCTGCTCCCCGCAAACTTGTGAGCCCGTGCTTACCTCTCTAGGCCTGGGGTTGTTGGTGAAGCTGTACTAAGGCCCTCGTAGGAAATTGGGCCCAAAGCTCTGAAAAGACCCTCCCTGCCACCTTGTGGGCTGGTGAGAGGCCGAGAAGAATGTCAGTCACGAGCACAGGGCTCCAGAGCAGGGCTGCACTGATCAACAGAAGCGTCAGGTGACCACTTTGGATTTAGTCTTCCTTAATTCCTCCCACATGGTACTGCTTCTGAACCCTGCATGCTCACACTGACTAGGGATAAGCCTCTGTGCTGACCTCAGGAGCACGATGAAGAGTCCCCAGAAAGCTGAAGCTGTCACAGACTCCCTCAAACTGCTAGGAGGCACTAAATAGTAGACAGGGGTACGTGTGGTCCTCACCCACTCATCTCCAAGCTCAGGCTCCTGAGCTAAGTTCTGAGGATAGAGCTGAACACTGCCATCAGCCTTGGAGAAGTCTAATCGGTCATACTTCTAAGGCTATTTAGTCTTCACAAAGCTCAACAAATGGGTATTAGGGAGATGGTGCTTACTGTACAATCATGGGAATGAGAGTTTGACCTCCTGAGACTCCATACCAAGCTGGGTAGATGGCCCACAATTGTAATCTCAGTTCTGGGGAAAAAAAAACAGGCATCCTTGGGGCTTGGTGTCCATCCTGGCCTACTTAGTGAATTCCAGGCCAGTTATAGATCCTGTCTCAAAAAGTGAGTGGTCAGTGTCTGATGAAGGACTCCTGAGGTTGTCCTCCGGCACCCCCCCCCCACACACCCCAAGAGAACTCTGAATGAATCATGTGACCCTATGCTTGGGAAAGAGAATCCCTTGGCTCCACTGATTGCAGGATCCCAGTTCCTTGGATTTCGCAGAGTCAAACCTATTCTTTTTGCTGGGCTGCTCAGGAGTGTTCAGAATCCTATTAAGTGACTTATAGTGACTGGTCACGGTTCTCCTCCGGGATGAACCTAACCTCTGGGCTGTCATATTGGAAGCCTGTACGCCATGGCTGCATCCCCATCAGGACCGTGTCACTGCTCCCTTCTTCTGTTCTTCCTCCTGGGATAAACACAATGTCTATAATTATCCTTCCCAGCGTCTGCTCTTCGGGTTTGGTTTCTCAGCCTGCTTGCTTTCAGATTCACCTTCCTCTATTGATCAAAGTCTGCAAACTGGAGAGTTAGATGAAGCCTGCTGACTTTCTCTGCCAGCTGCAGCAAGTCCCTCAGCACCCTCAATGCTCCCGAAGTATCACTGTGTACACATCTTTCCTCCAAGCTGGACTCCAAGCACTTCCTTTCTTGGTTCCCACCCCAATACAAAAACGCAGGCCACAGTTCTAGAATCCAGATACCCACGCAACAGGAGAAGCAGCCTTCACTCTCTGAGTATCTACAGCCTCTAGCCTCGAACCTGGTAACCAGCAGATGTTCAGTCACTGCCCCGTCAATCAACAAGTTTATTTGTTAAAAGGAAAGTAGACCAAGTGTGGCTTTAATTTCTTCGCAGAGTGCCAGGCTAGCCCCTAACTGCCCCATGGTTTCTGCCGTGGCCTTCAATAGGGAGACTGTTGCGTTCTAGTAGCACTGTTGACTTTTTAATGTAAATTTAGGATCTGGCATTTGCTTAACAGACTCTTCTGTAGTAGGACTTGCCTTTGGGCTGCCAGCTCACAAAAACAACATGGAGATTTATTAGGAAAGCTCAGCCTGTAGCTTAGGCATGCCCCACTAGCTCTTAGAGCTGAAATTAACCCATCTGTATTCATCTACGTTTTGCCTTGTGACTTTTTATCTCTCTTCCCCCTTGCGCCTCCTGTTTCCTCCCCATGTCCTCTGGTGTCTAGATCCATCACCTTTCTCTCTGCCCAGAAGTCCCACCTAACCTCTTCCTGCCTAGCTATTGGCCATTCAGTTCTTTATTAAACCAATCAGATGGCGCCTTGGCAAAGACACATCTTCACAGTACACAAAAAGATGATTCCACAACACTCTCCCAAAATTCAGTGGTTTCAAATGACTGCTTGCCTTTGGTCACAATTGCCTTGACTGATGAGGTTCAGCTGTGAGGTAGCTCCTTTTAGCTCCAGGCTGGCTGGGGCTAGAACACCCCAATGTCCTCTGCTTTATCATCTGTGGTCTTTGTTCTTATAGATTCTCATCATGGCATGTTGTATTTGGCCTAAGCTACTTTCTGTCTGTTTCCTTGCAGACAGGGTCTGAACATGCAACCCTGGCTGACCTGGAACTTGCTAATATATACCACGCTGGCCTTGAACTCACAGAGATCTGCCTGTCCCTGCCTCTGACAGACTAAAGGTGAGCATCACCATGCTTAGCCTAAGCTTCTTTCCAGCAGAGAACTGGTTTCTGAGAGGGAGCACAGGACCCAGGACAAGAGCCCAGGACAAGGAGCTGATTGCCTCATGATTATTAGTGCTTCAAGAGGCAAAACAAGTCAAAGGAGGAGGGAGATGTGGGAGGGGACACCCCAAGGTCACCAGGTGGCGTGGTTCATAGGGGCCAAGAAGGTTTTCATCTTTATCTGTTTGTTTATTGATTGATTAATTGATTAGTACTGGGGATAAAACCTAGGGCCTCCCACATACTGGATAAGAACTCCACCAACCGAGCTGCATCCTTAAGCTTAAAACTTTTTCTGTCTTTAATTTTAAAGATGTATTTATTTTTGTTTTTAAGAGAGAGAGAGAGAGAGAGAGAGAGAGAGAGAGAGAGAGAGAGAGAGAGAGAGAGATAGGGGTGTGTGCATGTGGGTACAGGTACCTACAGAGGCTGGAGGAGGCAGGTCTGGAGCTGGAGTTACAGTGGGCTGTGCAATCACTAAGAACCAAACTCCTGTCCTCTGGAAGAGCAGGATAGGTCCCAAACCCTGAACTTTATCTCCAGCTCCTACTTCTCACTTCTAGACTGAGCTTCACTACATTGCCCTGGCTGACTTGGGATTCGCTGTAGCCTAAGCAAGCCATGAATTGGCAATCTTCCTGCCTTGGCCTCTGCAGTAGCTGGGATAATGGGCTTAGTCTTATTACATTTATACATTTATACTGCTGGCTTAGTCTTATTACATTTCATTGTTATGTTTTTCAGAAAAAAATAGGTCTTTATAAAATTCAAAGTTTTCTGAATATGAACAACCCCAGTGATGACTGGTGGCCATGTCATGTGGTGATGACGTCACAACAAAGACACAGCATTTACCACCTCCTTGCTTCAGACTGCTGTTTCCATGCCTATGATCCATATATTTCCAGCTTCCACACAGGGAGAGTGAGGTTCTTAGAACCCCAGCTTCTCAAAGCCTCACGGTTAGCTAAAAGGAAACGGTCAACATTTGTTTCCACCTCCAAAGCACCCCTGTTGTCTTTCACCATCTGCACTTTTATTCCAAACACATAATAACTCTCCTTGCAAAAGTATTGGAAGAATTCTAACAGGGACTAGCGGAGCCAGAGATAACTTTTTATTCTCCGGAAATTCTTCAAATGTTTAAATCTCATTTTGTTCTGGGGCGTTTTGAGTTCTTCCACTTTATGTAGCTGGCTCCCCTGAATAACGAAGGCATCTTAAGTGTCGATCACACAGTAGGGCTGGGATGTTCAGATATCTTAGAGGAGGTCCGGTAAGACTGTATACACACAGCTACAGGGCAGGTTTCCCATTTCAAAAGGGAGTCTGAACTTGAAGCCCGTCTTAGCTCCATCCACAGTGTCTGGGACACCAGGGTAATTGGACTCCAAGCCGAGAGTTCTGCCTCTTTCTTTATCTACCCTGGTAAATTATTAAAGAACTCTTCTGCCCAGGGGAGATCATTAGCTTGCGGGAGGCTCAGAAAGCATCTGGCAGATGCGACGCGGGGAACCAGGGCAGCTCTGGTTTACATAGAAGGACCCAGTTTCTTCGGGCAGAAAGAGGGAAAAGTCACCACCAGGTGTGACTAGGGTGGGGATGATGGGCTGTGTGTGTGTGCAAAAGGGGTGAGCAAAGAGTGCAAAGAGATTTCCCATCCAGTAGGGAACGCCAATCCCACGTCCCCAGTGGATCGTAGGGCATGCGCACTTGCGCCAACCCGCACTCCTTCTTCCGCCCTGAGGGTGATACGCCTGGTTGGTAGCTGCTACCTGGGGCCAATGGAGACTGGAGCAAGTTTCACTGGTCACTGGGCAATGTGTGTGCTGATGACATCGGGCAGGACAGTAGAAGTGAACAGGAATTATAGACTCGGGACTCAGCCTTGTCTCCAGCCCAGCCACTTCCTGGCCTAGGTAACATGGAAAGGGAAGCGGCTTGACCGGGGAACACTAGATGAGAAAAGACTCACACCCCGCTTCTGCCTTTCCTTCAGCACAGGTGCCCTGTCGGGCAGACCACTATGAGCACGCCCAGGAGGAGCCAGGAGACTGAAGGGCCTGGATCTTCACCTCACCCTCCCTTCACGCCGCTCCTAGCCGCGCCGCCGTTGGTGTTTTCTCAATCTGCGAATATGTTTTCTCAGTTTGTTTATCAAGAAGATGCGTCCAAGCACACCCTCTCGCTCTGTCTTAGCTCACAGAGCTTGGAAGAACTTCTGAGGTATTGTGCAGTTGGTCTTTGGAGAGACTTGTTTCCCCATAACTTGTGGAGAACTGGGAGCCTCTCAGTTACTCTGTCCCCAGAATACTCTCTTTTCCCCCTCCTCCCCTTATGGACGGTTACTGACTGAAGATGACATTTTCCCTTTGAGGCTCAACTACCTCCCATCAAATACAGGATAAAAGTGGGTGAGGGGAAGAATGAGGCAAGATACAAGATTCAGAGAAAGATTTTTCTGTGGAATTTCAATCCACTAACAGACATGAACCCACACCTCCGGGAATAGTGCCTAGAGTTAATGGTTCTTGTACTTCGGGAGAGGTGGCAAGCTAGATTCTAACTCTGGAGCCGGAGGTGTGGGAGGTCTCACAGTCAGAGATGGGTCTAGTATCTTCATTGTTGGCACTAGGTTATTCCTCCATGGTGGAGCTGTTGCCAGTCTCAGAGAGTTAGAGTGTACGAAATGAGGTTCATTGCAATCAAGGGTTTTCCAGGCCTAGCATTTGGCAATGAGAGGCTTGACCGGAACCCTTTGGACCTAGAGTTCAGGGACGCTGCTTCCTTCTGGAGAAGCCCAGAGGGGGCTAGATATCCCCAGAGACTTAAAGGACAAGCTGAGCATGTCCGGCCCAAGGAAAGGCATTTCAGGTGTGTGTGTGTGTGTGTGTGTGTGTGTGTGTGTGTGTGTGTGTGTGTGTGTATGTGTGTG
>NC_022022.1:39155201-39158283 GCF_000317375.1 Microtus ochrogaster | reverse complement strand
GTGTGTGTGTGTGTGTGTGTGTGTGTGTGTGTGTGTGTGTGTGTGTGTGTATGTGTGTGTTGGGGGGAGGCAGCTTAATAGAATCGAGGAGGTCCTCTGGGTACCTAGGAGACCTACCCAGGTAGAGTCCCAAGGAGCACAGAGTTCTGCAATGAGGATCAGGAGGAAGTACCAGCCAGGTACCAGCCTTCCTCGTGGGAGGCCTCCCAAGGACATTCTGCCTCAGGTTCTTAATGTCTGAGGTCATGGAACCTCCTGAAAGTATGTCAGGAATGTGGCTGTCTGACTCACTCTTCCTTGAGAGTTCACAGTCTGAAGTTCATAAAACCCTGCTTTCCCCTTTACTCATTCACACGTCGCCCACAAGCTTCACAGACGATGTCTGCAGGAAGACTAAGGGGACAGGAAAGCACGGGAGGAAGCAGAGAGATCCTGTCACCAAGCACCAGCCCCTAGCAGGCAGGCGGTGACAGCAGCAGCAGCACTGAGAGCCGTCCTCCCATAGGGAAGCAGGGCTGGAGAAGCCAGGCATCCTCTCCCTCCGTATCCTCATCCACACACAGGGACAGCAACATCTAATCCCAGACACTTGAGCCTGACACTCAATGAGTAAATCTGTAGAAAGGAGTGGGGGTGTCATCTGACCGATGCTCAGAAAATGTTCGATTACCAATTAACACGCCTCTCACAGCTGAGTCTTCGAAACATGAGGTAGGAGAGAGGAAGCCTTCCTGGAAGGGGATTCTGTGGGATGAAGTGGATTGGAAATCATCTCTTGCCTGGTATACAGCTCTCTGGGCCAGAGGGCTCAAGACTCCCCACTCTCGGGAGGGCGGTGCCAAGGCTGGGCAGAGGATGAACGTGAGGGCCACATATGGTCTGAGACCAAAGATGAGGTTCCCAGTGACAGTGGTCATAGTGGCCAGAAATGCAGGGTAGACGAGAGAGACACGTTATTCGGGTGGGACACACAAGAAGCTATGAACCGTGTGGGCCCCTCATTTATCTTGCTGATGAGGAAGCGTAGAACAGATTAGAGATGCTGTTTTCCTCCATTCTGACCCCAATCCCTGGAGGGCTAGGTATGGTGATTTCCAGACATGCCCCTACAAGGTGGGCACAAAGCACATGGGTGCTACACCTTCCTCGGAGCTAGTGTTGAGATCTGTCCATTGTCAGGGGTCGCAGACATAGCTCAGTCGATAGAGTGCTTGACCAGAAGACATGAAACCCTGACTGGTGTAATCTCCAGTGCCAAGCAAACTCGGCGTGGTGGCACAGGCCTATAATCCTAGGTCTCAGGTGGTAGGGACAGAAGATCAAAAGTTTAATGTCATCCTCAGCTGCATAGTGATTCCAAGGCCACCCTGGGCTACATGAAGCCTTCTCTAAAAAAAGAAAGAAAGAAAAAGGAAATACCAGTTTTCGACTCTGGTCTAAAGTAGCCTCCGTGACTGCTGGGGTCCACTGAGAAACAAGACTAGCTCTCTGTCTTTCGGAGCATCCTACAAGATATGTTTTACTCCTCTTTGAATGGAAAGCACAGCAGAGCTTCTATGATGTAAAGCACACATGCTCAAAGCCCTGGGGTGTGTTCCGTGAGTACCACGCTTTATTTCTTCCTCCGATGTCTGTATGTCCCTACCACAAGCCATTCTCCTTCACCTGGAGAGGTCGAAGGTCTGACTGTGTTTGTTACATGTGGCCAGAAAGTATGAATCTCACATGAATTTGAAAGGTCTCTTCCTTTTTTTCTTTTTTGAGACAGGGTTTTTCTGTGTAACCCCGGCTGTCCTGGAACTCGCTCCATAGACCAGGCTGACCTCGAACTCAGAGATTCACCTGCCTCTGCCTCCCAAGTGCTGGGACTAAAGGCTTGCGCCACCATGTCCAAGGGAAGGTCTTTTAAACTGAAAATACTTCCAATAAAAGAGAGTGGTCAGGGCTTCATTGAAGAGAAGCAGAAGAAACTGGCTTGGAGGAAACAGTGGGAGCATAGACAGAAGAAAGAGGCGGCTCTCCCTTCAGACCAATGGGATTGCGTCCTTATTCTCTGATCTTTTCTCTTCATGAGAAGTAGCCAGAGGTGAGGCGTGGTGATTCTTGAAATGCAACATTATTAGATTCCTTACTATTAATCATTAAAATCCCTCTTTTCTATTAACTAGCCTTTCCCCCCCCAACAAGAAATACAGACTCATGGTAAGTAATTCAAACAGGAGAGAAGGAAACAGGGTGAAAAGTAAAATTCCTGGGCCAGCTAGGTGGATTAGTGAGTTAAGGTGCTTGCCACCAAGACTGGTGACCTGAGTTTGACCTCTGGGATCCACATGATGAAAAGAGAGAACTGTTTCTTGTAAATTATCTTGAAGCATGCAAGTGCCTACAGACACACACACACACACACACACACACAGAGAGAGAGAGAGAGAGAGAGAGAGACATATATGCACACAATAAATACATAAACAGATACAACATAATAAAAGTTAAAAAGAAAGTCTCCAAACGAGAGAACTGTTTCTTGTAAGTTATCTTGTAGCATGCAAGTGCCCCCCCCCAGAGAGAGAGAGAGAGAGAGAGAGAGAGAGAGAGAGAGAGAGAGAGAAAGGCACACACACACATATATGCACACACTAAATACATAAACAGATACAATGTAATAAAAGTTAAAAAGAAATTCTCCCCTCTGTGTTCCTAGCTCCTTACCTGGGCATCATCCCTAATAAAACCAAGGCAGCTTCTTTCCTGTTTTTCTAGAATTGTCTCTGTGTGTTCCTGCCTTCTGTCACCCTTCCTTGCTGTTTCCACCGTCAGGGAATTCCTGTGCCTTTGCACAGCAGACTTTTTCTGTGTTCCGTTACGTCTTGCTCAGAATTAGCGCCTTCTCACAGAGGTTCCCCTATTTGAACATCCCATCAAGAGCATGGTCCAGCTGGGCGATGGTGGCGCACGCCTTTAATCCCAGCACTCGGGAGGCAGAGGCAGACGGATCTCTGTGAGTTCGAGACCAGCCTGGTCTACAAGAGCTAGTTCCAGGACAGGCTCCAAAGCCGCAGAGAAATCCTTTCTCGAAAAACCA
>NC_022022.1:39154001-39155101 GCF_000317375.1 Microtus ochrogaster | reverse complement strand
AAAAAAAATGGTCCCTTATAACTTAACTTGTTTTCTATATAACTTACTTTCTGGCAAATATCTCCATATGTTAGTATCAGAGAAGGACTTAAAAAAAAAAAAAAAAAAAAAAAAAAAAAGAACATGGTCCATCCTAAGTTCCAGACTGCCGGCTACCCAGTCCTCAGCACAAGACCTGGAATGTAGAAGCCATCTGCTACATACATGATGGATGTGTGTGTGTGAGTCGGAATTCTGAGGGCAAGTACACACTCACCTGCCTCTGTCTCCCTAGTGCTGGGATTAAAGGCATGCGCTGCTACTGCCCAGCAAGCCCTATCAGTTTTTAAAGGGTGACTCAGATCATATTAAAGGCTATTTAAAAAAAAAAAGCAGAGAACAGTAGCGAAATGCATAAGTCAGTGCTATACACAATTGTGGATGGTAAGGATCAACCTGCCTGACTTTGAAGTCTCGGGGATGGGACAAGGAAGTCAGTCACACAGGAGAAGTAGGGACTGGTGACTTATCAGACACTTCCTCCTGAGGTCCCTTCATGGGACCAAAAGAAACCAGAATACTGGTGCAAGCAAGTGTGTACGGTTCCTCGTGTTTCGTATGTAAGTTAAAACCATCAAGAAAGACTTCTTATCTTTTATTCAAGATTGATTAGTGAATACCAGACTGTCAATGTCAGGTCTAGAACAACCTCAGAAGACATCTGGTCCAGATCAGAAGAATGCAGTCCTGGATGGAGCCACTCACGCAATCAACGCAAACTCCCAGAAGGCTTTGATAACATCTAGTGATGCGCTAAATGGGCAGATGGTATCCCAGCAGGTTTGCAAATCCTTTAAACGATGCAAGCTACACAAAGTGCATCAGAGTACTTCCCTGCCAGACTTTAATCCGGTGAACGAACTAGAAAAAGCAGATTTAATTGCGTAGAATGATATACACCCCAGCACTTGGGAGATAGAAGTTGAAGAATCCGAGTTCAGGACTATCACATGGGGCTAAACAGTGAGCTTGGGGCCAGCTGGGGTTATATGAAGCCTTGAATCCAAGTTCAGGATTATCACATGGGGCTAAACAGTGAGCTTGGGGCCAGCTGGGGTTAT
>NC_022022.1:39147694-39153901 GCF_000317375.1 Microtus ochrogaster | reverse complement strand
GAGAGAGAGAGAGAGAGAGAGAGAGAGAGAGAGAGAGAGAGAGAGAGAACGGAAGGTATAGGAGGGAAGTATAGAGGGTGGGAGATCAAGATTTAACAGTACTATAACTATACTAATTATATGGCTGCCCCAAAGTGCTCCTTCAGGGTGGGTGACAGACATGAAGACCTTGAAGATGGATCTCTGTCCTCCCTGTGTACTGGGCCCAAGAGGACACTGCTTCTGGCAAAGTGGTAGGGTGAAAAGATCGCAGACCCAGATACAGAAAGCCCACAGTCTACCATGCGCCCTTACTTTAGTATCCGCTGTTCCAAGAAGACAGCTCCAGTTCCCTTGGTGGTCAGTCATCGGGGCTCTTCTGTGGTCATCTGATTCTAGCAGACCTCAGTATGGCCACCCCTAAGTGCTTGACCTCCCCCAGAATGTCCCGCGCACAGTCTGGAAAGGCTGAACAAAGTCATCCTAATCCTTGCAGCCGAGCTGGAGGTGATACCCGCCACTCCAGAACAGTGCTGACCACCACTGACTGAGTCCTTCCTGTGTCATTCTGCTTCTCTTCCAACAGCGGGGACGCGCAGAGGGAGTCCTTGATTCCTGTTCCAGACAGGAGGAAGGCAAAGTGTAGCGCAAATTCTAGCTGGGCTTAAACAATACAAACCCGGAGTCAGATATTAGGGGGTAAATGCTGAAAGATCAGAGAAGCAGAGCAGCCAGGAACTAGTTCTTACCTCTACGAAATGCTCAGACTGAATGGGGGATCCTGGCTCTTCAAGTCCTCAGACTGAATGCCTTGAGCTCCCCTCTCCTGCCTTATATTCTGCTCTCTGTCCAGCCATATCCCTTCCTGTCTCTACCTCCCAGGGCTGGGATTGAAGGTGTGTGACTCCCACGTACTGGGATTAAAGGCGTGAGCCACCACCACTTGTCTCTTTCTCTTCTAGACTGGATCAATCTCCTGCAGCCCAGGGTGGGGCCTTGAATGCACAGAGATTTGCCTGCCTCTGCCTCCCAAGTGCTTGGATTAAATTATGAGCTACCACCTTAAAAATCAAAACAAAACAGCCAGCCTGGTCTGGTCTACAGAGCGAGTTCCAGGACAGCCAGAGAAACACAGAGAAACCTTATCTCAAAAAACAAAAAAAAAAAAAAGTGTGTATCTCCACTTCCTGGTCTCTCTGGCTAACTAGTGTGGCTAGCTCCACATTCTGATCCCAGGCAAGCTTTATTTATTATAGCACAAACACAGATCACCACAGCAAAGGTCACCCATAGCCCAGTTACTCGCTAGAGGTGATGCAGCAAGTAAGGGACAGAACTGAGCTGAACCACTTCTATTAGACTCCTCTGGAGGGCTAGGCTGAGTGGCATCCTTACACCACATTCTCCAGTTTAAGTCATTATCAGGAAATAGGAATACTCTTTATTCAGAAGTCAGGTTTCTGAAAGGTCACATTTGCTTTGCCATGCATACATACGACTTCCTGCCCTTTCTATGCATATTTCCTCCAAACAAAACCACATGCATTGCCATGGCAACACTGCAACACACACACATGGTAGAGAATTGCAAAGACCTGTGGGAATTTTCTTGTTGTTGTTTGTTTTAAACAAAAAGACACTCCATCTGTGTGCATCTGAACAGAATCCCATGGCAACCGTGCAGACAGACATATGCTTGGGTACCCCTTCACAGATCCCCAGTCTATTCTTCTTCCCAAATCAATAGTTTTAGATCTTCAGAAACTTGGCTGCAACAAGTAAGCAGGGCCCCAGTTGGGAGCCCGGTGAGCCACCACATTGACCTAGACCTCCAGTCTGGCCAATGCCCAGAGTGCCAGCCCTGGCTCTGACTACCAGCTGGCATCTGTTGCTGCTTGCAGCAGGCAGAGACTCTGGGACCATGTCCTTGACCTTGTGGGACCCTAGAGAGGGTCAGGTCCCAGACACTCCTGCCAGATACTACACATCCTCTGGGTGCGTATACGTGTGTGTGTGTGTGTGTGTGTGTGTGTGTGTGTGTGTGTGTGTGTGTCTGTGCTCTGTTGGGGCCAAGCCACTCAGACACGTCTCATCTCAGCTATTACTCTATATTTCATCCATGTCACCTTATCAAAGTGACATCACTATCAGCCACACTCCGCAAATGATAACCTCCAGCCTCAGAAAGGTTGGCAGCTTGCCCAAACAAATTAGGAGAGGCAAGAGGAGCAATTTGAATGCAGGACTGTTCTTGATTTTTGCTTTCCTCTGTCCAGCGTGGCTTCTCACTTCCAGAGTGCTCTGGAACTCATCACAGGTTCACTGACTTGAGCCTGTGTTTTGATTCCTTCTTTTTTTTTTTTTATTTTTTTTTAAATTTATTTATTTATTGAGGATTTCCGCCTCCTCCCCGCCACCGCCCCCATTTTCCTCCCCCTCCCCCAATCAAGTCCCCTTCCTCGTCAGCCCGAAGAGCAATCAGGGTTCCCTGCCCTGTGGGAAGTCCAAGGACCGCCCACCTCCATCCAGGTTTAGTAAGTTGAGCATCCAAACCGCCCAGGCCCCCCCAAAGCCAGCACGTGCAGTAGGATCAAAAACCCCTTGCCCTTGTTCTTGAGTTCTCTGTAGTCCTCATTGTCCGCTATGTTCAGCAAGTCCGGTTTTATCCCATGCTTTTTCAGACTCAGGCCAGCTGGCCTTGGTGAATTCCCGAAAGAACATCCCCATTGTCTCAGAACGTGGGTGTACCCCTCGCGGTCCTGAGTTCCTTGCTCGTGCTCCCCCTCCTTCTGCTCCTGATTTGGACCTTGAGATTTCTGTTCGGTGCTCCAATTTGGGTCTCTGTCTCTGTCTCCTTTCATCGCCTGATGAAGGTTAATATTCAGGGGGATGCCTATATGTTTGTCTTTGGATTCACCTTCTTATTTAGCTTCTCTAGGATTGCAAATTGTAAGCTCACTGTCCTTTAATTATGGTTAGAAACCAAATATGAGTGAGTACATCCCATGTTCCTCTTTTTGGGTCTGGCTTACCTCACTCAGGATAGTGTTTTCTATTTCCATCCATTTGTACGCAAACTTCAAGAAGTTCTTGTTTTTTACTGCTGAGTAGTACTCTAATATGTATATATTCCATACTTTCTTCATCCATTCTTCTATTGAAGGGCATCTAGGTTGTTTCCAGGTTCTGGCTATTACAAACAATGCTGCTATGAACATAGTTGAGCATATACTTTTGTTGTATGATAGGGCCTCTCTTGGATATATTCCCAAGAGTGGTATTGCTGGGTCCAGGGGTAGGTTGATCTCGAATTTCCTGAGGAACCGCCACACTGCTTTCCAGAGTGGTTGCACAAGTTTGCATTCCCACCAGCAATGGATGAGTGTACCCCTTTCTCCACACCCTCTCCAGCAAAGGCTATCATTGGTGTTTTTCATTTTAGCCATTCTGACAGGTGTAAGATGGTATCTTAAAGTTGTCTTGATTTGCATTTCCCTGATCGCTAGGGAAGTTGAGCATGACCTTAGTATATTTCTACATGTGTACCTGATACCCACAGGAGCCAGAAGAAGGGACCAGGCTCCCTGGAATTGGACAGAGAATTCTCAACAGAAGAAGTTCAAATGGCCAAAAGACACCTAAGGTTTTGATTCCTTCTTGACTAGTTCCTGAGTACAGTTGCAGGAGATGGACTGGGATTTGAGGCATCTTCTGTCCTCTGGTTCTCCCTTAGGTACCCCCTGCTCTCCCCTAAGCCTCGGGTTTTACGTTATTGATATTACTGCTTCTACTACTATTATTTTAAAGATTTATTTTTAATTTACATGTATGGGTATATTTCTACATGTGTACCTGATACCCACAGGAGCCAGAAGAAGGGACCAGGCTCCCTGGAATTGGAGTTACCAATAGTCGTGAGCTGCTGCCATGTGATTGGTGGGAATAGAACCCAGGTCCCCTGAAAGAGCAGCGCTTCCCATACCTGTGAGCCATCTCCCCAGACCCATTATTAATAGTTTCTCTGGTCATAAGACTTTATGGGAAGACACACCGAAATGAAGAAATCCTCCAGCCACTGGAGCTTCACAGCGGTTATCAGAAAGCTGAGCACACCCTTGCAAAAGAAAAGGCGTCTCACCAAGTAAATGCCGTTCTGCCCATCTTAGTCACAAACGGGGATCTCCTGTTGGTCCCTGGCCACTTACTCACTGAACTTGGGCTGGGGTTGTCCCATGGCCTTGTAGATACAGAGTGGAATGCTGAGGGACAGCTGTCCCTTGATAGCGAGAAGACTGACTCTTTCTGGGGTGCTGGGTATGGGAGAAACCCTTTATAACATGGGCTGCTCACAGCCCAGGACACAGACAGCATTTGTGTTATTACTTAGCACACCCAGGACCCAACGCCTTAAGCTTTAAATGGGCACCCATCCTGCCCAAGAGTCTGCAGTGGCGGGACTGAG
The DNA here is from genome assembly GCF_000317375.1 of Microtus ochrogaster. Taxonomy (NCBI): domain Eukaryota; kingdom Metazoa; phylum Chordata; class Mammalia; order Rodentia; family Cricetidae; genus Microtus; species Microtus ochrogaster. Next base: position 39,149,460 of record NC_022022.1, on the reverse strand, counting down.
ATTCCACTCAGGCCTATGCAGGACTGATTTCTCATAGGCTGGGCTTGGGGTTGTCCAGCCAGAAAACACTGCTAAGGGTGAGCCAGGAGGTTTTCTGCAGACTCAGGCAGACTTTAACCAACCGAGGGACACAGAGTGGGAGGAATGGAAAGATCCCCCACTTCCTAGTCCAAACCTAAAGGGGGATCCAAGGTTCAGTCGGGAAGGCTTTCTGTTCAGTCAATTGTTCTTGTGTTCAGAATTAAAGTAGAAATGACCCAGGGAGGGAGGACCATGAGCACCCCTGGTCATATGATTAGGAGATATGCATTGGCCAAAGGGACTCCTCCACCCGTCTTCAGGGGGAGAAAGCCCCATTTTGACCGGGAAGCCTATTGAAGCATTCTTACAAGGGAAGACGCTGCGAGAGACCTTGTTCCTCAAAGAACAGCCACACAAAGAGTTTTGTGTCGAGATGAGCTATTATTCTAGATTCGCAATGAAGCATGAAGGATGGTGTGTGAACAAAGCCTGGACAGAGGATGTGCGCCCAGATCCTGTCTTGGCCAGGTTGCAGTGGCAATGATCTAATGTCTTCTGGCTCCTTCTTTCTTTGCTTTTCCAATTTGGTTTGAATATTTGTATCACTGTATTATTTTCCCTGGACAAGGGCTGTTGCTGTACATGGTGAGGTCACCTTCAAAGCTGGGCGACGAGACACTTCAGAAGTGAGAGGTGCTCCAGCAGCTGCCCTCACTGGGAGGGGCATTCAACACTACTTCCTGTTGGTAGTATCGCAGAGATACTACCTGCACCAAAGATCTAAGCTTCTACCTTTGAAACGTATTTCTCAGCACTAGAAAATGAATCCAGTATTTGTGCCCCCAAGCCAAGCATCCTATCACTGAGTTACGTCCCCAGCGGAGGATCCAAGCTTGAATTTAAAAACTACAGTATCTCTTTAGAGGCAGGGTAGGCACAACACTTTGGGTTACCCATCTGGCTCTTTGGGCCAACGATAATTCCCCTATTGTTAGGCTCCAGGCAAAAGAGAGAACCACTCTGCAATTGGCCGGAGGCTTGTGGTACATGGTGGATGTGCTGAAGCGGAGCCCGAGTGAGGTGGGGAGAAAAAGAAGTTATGGAGAGGGGGAAAGACAAGCTTGTCCCCGGGGTGAAACAAGCCTGGAAATGTGTGTCATTGCTCAGAGCCACCATCACAGATGGCCTTGGCAACTTCACTGGTGTAAAACCTACTGATAGGATACCTCCACGGAGTAGGCATCTCAGCTCAGGGGTTTGTGGACTTTTGGTAAAACCAGGATGAAGTTCATTCTGTGTTATCTCTGAAAATAAAATTGAACTAAATAAATGGAAAATCATAGCAACTAGAGCTACCGGGGAAGTTCTCTGACTCTCTTTAACATTGTATTACACTCTTATTTATTGATGGGGTGGGAGCACACGCCGATGTACACGTGTGGAGGTCAGAGGTCAACCTGTGGGGGTCAGGGATCAAACCCAGGTCACCAGGCTTGTTAACAAGTGCCTTCACCCATTCAGCCATCTTGCTGACCCCCTCTTTGGTTCTTAAAATCCTTCATGCTCACACCTGACTCACCCTGGTCAATGAATGCCCATTGGCAGGCAGAATCATCACTCTGGCTCACGGTTACTTCCGCCTCCTGTTTCTTCTTGGGGCTTTTGCTACAGCTGAGTCCCTAGCACCACCCTTGCTATAGCTGAGTCCCTAGCACCGCCCTTGCTATAGCTGAGTCCCTAGCACC
>NC_022022.1:39144460-39147574 GCF_000317375.1 Microtus ochrogaster | reverse complement strand
TAGCACCACCCTTGCTATAGCTGAGTCCCTAGCACCACCCTTGCTATAGCTGAGTCCCTAGCACCGCCCTTGCTATAGCTGAGTCCCTAGCACCATCCTTGCTTCTCCTGCTCGCTCACTATCTCTTTTTGCCCAAGTTATTTATACAATGCTAATTCTAATTGGTCTTAATAATAAAAACCCAGAGTCAGGTATGGGGTAAATGCTGAAAGATCAGAGAGACAAAGGAGCAATCCACAGCCACTTCTTACCTCACCAACTCCTCAGCCTGAAAAGGGGGCCAGCTCCTGTCTCCACCCGCCTTATAGTCATATCACTTCCTGTTTCCTCCTGCCTGGTGCTGGGATTAAAGGTATATGACACCACTGTCTGGCCTCTCTGGTTAACTAGTGGCTAGCTCTGCCCTCTGATCTTGGGGCAAGCTTTATTTGTTAAAGCACCAAGTATCACCACACATTCATCATCGTCTGTTAGATAAATGTTGGGAACTTTCCACGTGCGCAGAATATGTGGCCTCTTGGGGAGGCCACAGTCCAATGAGGAAAGTGACACAGTATGATGACATCGTAGGACAGGGACCCCTGGTTTGAGTGCTGATGCTATCATAGGACAGGAACCCCCAACCTAAGTGTGATGGCATCACAGGACAGGGACCCCTGGTTTGAGTGTTGATGGCATCACAGGACAGAGACCCCTGGTTTGAGTGTTGATGGCATCACAGGACAGGGACCCCTGGTCTGAATGCTGAGTGAGGCTGAATGGGAGACAATGAACACACAAGAGACATGGACACCTCGCCTTGACTCTCGAATGCCTGACGATGCGGCTGGAACAGAAGAGATCAGTTAGGAACAAACACCATGGTGAGGTTTACATTATCACAAAGGCCAGACACCTGCCCTATCTCCTTGAGTTGGCTGTGGGGGCAGGTTGAATCAATAGCCGTTAAAAGTGTTTGAAAGCCACACAGAAATACAGACCCAAGTGCCAAAGTGATGACGTCAATAACATGTTGCTTCAACTGTTGAATCACTCAAGAGACCGATCACTAATTAGTACAAAGATTTAACAATGTATTGTCAAATGCATTTCCAAGCTCTCACAGAGAAGTTGTTCACGGACACACACACACACCGGGGTCTGGTAAACTGCCACTGAAGTTCATGTTGTTTAAGAACGTCAGTCTACCACGGTTACCATGGTTATACTGAAGTGTGGTTTCTAGGACCATGTAGAGGGCAGGAGACCAGGCTTAGAACCTTCAAAGGATGGAGACTTAGAACTGAGGCTTCTGTAAGGGCAGGAATTGACTGCATTGGGCTGACCCAAGTGTTCCAGACTAGGAGGCCCTTTATTTAATGTGCTTTTATAGTTTTTGAAATCAGAGATCCAGCAATGAATAACAAGTGTGTTCTGGATAAAGATGGGGGAGAGAGAGAGAGAGAGAGAGAGAGAGAGAGAGAGAGAGAGAGAGAGAGAATGACTTTATAGTTAGTTAGGGGCACTTGCTGCTCTTGCAGAGGAACCTGGTTCAGTTCCCAGAACCCGTATGGTGGAGCACAGCTGTCTTTAATTCCTGTTTCTGGGGATCTAGCGCTATCTTGTGGCCTCTGCAGGCACTGCACACAGGTGGTGTACATTCACACATGTGGACGAACCACTCATACACATAGATCCCTTTACGAGTGAGCATAACAATACTGGAGACACTTTCATGTGCTATGAGGTGATGGAAAGAGGGGGCTGCCAAGACAACAGTGATAGGATTTCACTCAGAAGTGGGGCTAAGAATTCAAGGGCAGGCTTCCCAAGGGAAGACAAGCACACATTACAGGCCTGAGTACATGCTCGTTTGTGCTTGTGAGGAAGAGAAAGGCAGTCGGGGGCTCTGCACTCAGTGACCTCAGAAGGGAAGGAGATGTGGTCTACCAGGTGGGCATGAGGAACAGCCTTTGCTCTTTTCTAAGAGCAGAAGGAAGTGGCTGTGGGGTTTTAGACTCAGGAGTGGGGCAATTGGTCACCCTGGCTACTTAGTGGTGATGGATTGGAGCAGGGACAAAAATGGAAGTGGGGAGGCGGGTTGGTGACTTCAGTGGTGAAGGGCCTGGAGGACGCGTTGAAAGCTTGGAAGTAAATGGATGCCTTGGAAAAGGGAACAAATCTGGAGTGGATATGAGAGATGAAAGAAAGGGCAGGAGAGACCAATGAATCACCTTCTCCTTCCTCCTCGCTGAGTGAGCGATTGGGTGAAGATCAGCATTTCCAACATTACGGTACTCCCAGAAGAGTTATGCACGCATGGTTGGAAGTGGTGTGGTCACCATGGTTGGAAGTCGTGTGGGATCATGAAGCAAGTGTGTTTCACTAGAGCCTCAGAGGCCTTCTGGTTTTTAAGCAGACACCTACACAGAAGATTGGATGATCCCAGGCAAAGGATCCTCAAGTCCAAGAAAGACTGCTCACATTTTGAGGCTTATAGTTCCGTTAAGTAGATGTGGTCACAGCCAGGGGACTGGCCATCGAGACTTGGAAACTCTGTGAAAAAGGATCAGTTAGTTATGAGTTCAGAAGGCTGCCTGACTCTCCGTCTAGCCCTGAAGTACAGCCTGGGTTTCTTCAGCCTGTTTAATGGATACTTTCGGTTGTCGGTATGCTTATTAGTATTGTGTTTTCTGAGGGATGCCAAGAGACTGCGGTGTGACAAACCCAGGCTCTTGTCTCGGGAAGGGTGGAGAGATGGTCACACAATCTGGCTCCCACCCACTCCCGCCTACCAGCTGAGAACACTGTAGCCAAGAGGTCCAAGGGAGTAGAGGCAAGAACATGACACATCGGGAGAGACAAAGGAAAAGGAGGTCCCAGCATGAGGCAATGGCTGAAAAATGTCATAGCCCATTACATAAGCGAAAGTGAAACCCGAGGAGCAAATAAACCCAGGGATCAGATTGACATGAGGTCACTAGAAGCTTACCGTGTGGTTGCAGACCATCTCTGTGGAAACACAACCTAGTCCAAATGACTATGGTTTGACCTGGAACTCCATGACAGTGGCTGTAGCTCCTCCTGAAAGAATTCGGAACGGCTTGATGAAGGCTGGGGCATATATATATATAT
>NC_022022.1:39131074-39144360 GCF_000317375.1 Microtus ochrogaster | reverse complement strand
TTATATATATATATATATATATATATATATATTCATTTCCACTGTGAAACCACACCCTTTCATGGTTAGAAGATATTCAAGGTCGGTGGTAGATGCCTATAAACCCAGTACTTGAGAGGCGAATGCAGGAGAACCAAGAGTTCAAGGTCATCCTTGGCTCTGGAAGAATTTGAAACCAATCTGGACTGTCTAATGAAATCCTGTCTCAAAAAACCCAAACGAAAAGAAACAACACTATCCTTCAAGTCTGTCCCTGGTCATGTCTGCTCTGCCCTGGCTTCAAGGAAACTCAGCGTCAAATTTGTGGCCACCCTTAATTTATTAAATATATAAGACCTTAGATACCATGTGGGTATATCATAATCTCATTGTAATTTTAATGTTAATTTAAAAATTTTCTGGCGTTTTTGAAACAGAGTCACTCTGTAGCCCAGCCTGGCCTGCAATTCGCTATGTATGTAGCCCAGGCTGGCCTTGAACTCACAGCAATCCTCCTCCTTTAGCCTCTCAAGTATCAGGATAAACACAAAGCCAGCACACACAGAATTAGTTTTACTTTTTTAGTCCTTTATTTCTTTTTCATCTCCACTTTCTCATTTTAAAAGAGTATATTTGACACACCATGCTTTGGAATGAAGTAAAACATAAACACAAATTCTGCCCAAACAAGGCAATGTGAACAGCAGGCACCTGATGGGCGTTGTGACATTTCAGTGAACTGAAGAGGTTCTAATTACTGTCTGTAGACACCCACGTCAGAGTCATTACGTTCAGCAGACACAGTGGAATCTGGCTGTAGCCTTGACAGGAGAGCAAATAAATAAATATTCACAGACTAAAGGAGGCAGAGAGAATGATCAAAAATGTATTTCCCACTGTAATGGGGCTTGATGCCACAGTAGCCAGAGAAGGGTTCAGGTCAGCTCCTTTGGATTGCTTGGTGAGTACGTCCTGGGCATGGCTGGTCTTTTGGGGGTGAGTGAACCCAGCTCTGCTTTCTGGAAGAGTCAGTAGTTGTGAGCTGGGGGGTGGGGCCACAGAGTTGAGATCTTAGTACCAGGTAGGCTAAGGCAGGAGGATCATGCATTTGAAACACATCTGGCCTATATCGGGAAACTCTGCCTCAAAGGAAAAAATATCAGCAGTTTTTATTGCTTTCATTATTTCAAAAAATCTAAAGTAAAAAAAAGCAAGACAAAGGCAGTAAACTCTTACATAGCGCTGACGAACACGGGCGACAGACGGAAACACCCCATTCCTTCTTTTTCCCAGACTGCATGCGTCTCTGTTCCTCGAGGTGACTATTATGCAGCTCGAATCCTTCCAGATCTTCCTATGCATCTGTACACATATTTATATATACATACATATGTTTGGGAGTACACTTGTTTCATAAAAAAGACCTCTTCTGCTTGCTTTTTGCAACTGATGCAATTAACACGCCATGGATTGGACTCCTACTCTAGCTACGACATACGAAGCACACACTGTCGTGGCTACAGAGCACGTCACAAAGTTATAGCAAAGATACACTCAACATGCTAAGCCTACCCAGGGCCATTGCTTTACACTGTTTCTAATATTTTGACCACATATACTAAGACTGTTCTGGACCTGTGTACAGGGCCCCTTTTTTTCTCTTATTTACTTCAGGAAGAGAACTGCTAGGCCAGGCTGGAGATGGGTGTACTAGCGATGTGGTAGAGATCTTGACTATGACATACAATGCTATGGGTTCAATCTTTAGGACTGCAAAGAACAAACCAAATGGCCCCTCAAACGGCAGGGTCAATGGGTATACATACGTTGAATTTTGACAAGCCTTTCTTTTTTTTTTTTTTTTTGGTTTTTCGAGACAGGGTTTCTCTGTGGCTTTGGAGCCTGTCCTGACACTAGCTCTTGTAGACCAGGCTGGTCTCGAACTCACAGAGATCCGCCTGCCTCTGCCTCCCAAGTGCTGGGATTAAAGGCGTGCGCCACCACCGCCCGGCCTTGACAAGCCTTTCTAAATCGGCACGGTACCTACTATGAAAGAGGTCACCATGAATACTGGCAATCTTTTAACTTCAGCAGGACCGACTGGCAAGGGCGTGGGCTCAGGAATTTCCACAGTCAGTAGAGATGCTGGCCCTTGTTTCCAGTTTCTTTACACCGCAGCTACAAGTGAATTCAGTGTCAAAAGCATAGCCACACAGTGATATTTTGAGCACCGATTCCTGAGATGCTTCATGTTTGAATGTATACATTTCCTTGCCAGACTCCCAAAGCCACACTGTAACTGACCTTTATCTGGGGTTCATATCATAGATTTGGCCCAAAGCTGTGAAATGTATTAGAACGTTAGAAATATGGCATACTCGGATATGTTCCTCTTACCAACTTTATATCATGCTAAAAATTACAAGTAATGGGAACAGCTTCGACCAAATTATGGAAAGAGGAAGGTAGAAGACCATTGGAAGCCACTCTTGCATTAGTTAGTGGGTGATGGGGCACCATGAGCCACTCCAGTGGGCTCACGGAAGGCGTGGCGTGGCTGACAGGTCACCTCCATATAGCATGTTTTTATGTTTCTTGGTCTTTGTGTTCAAAGATCTAGTTTGGGGAAGAAATCACCTCATTGGTTTAAAATGAGCCTCCAGCTAAGCAAGGCTCTTTTGTTTTCTTGTGTTTTTTTGTTTTTGTTTTCCTTGTTTGTTTTTGAGATAGGGCTTCTCTGGGTAGCTCTGGTTATCCTGGAACTCGCTCTGTAGATCAGGTTGATTGTGAACTCTCAGAAATCTACCTGCTTCTGCCTCCTGAGTGCTGGGATTAAGGGCATGCGCCACATTGCCTGGGGGAAGTGAGCTCTCCATCGCCGGCTCCACAAACCGAATCCAAGGGGAAGGAATGTCTCCTTCCAACAGAAACTGGAGGATTCTTAGGAAGTGGAATGGTTGTTGGTCAGTCAACCATCAGACTAAAGCAAAACAACAACAAGAAGCAAGCAAAGTTATCTAGACTGGTCCTGCCAGCTTCCAGTCATGACAGACAACTGGACAGGTCTGGTGCTCTCACACCCAGAATGGAGCCTGTGAGGCAGGATGAGTAAACCACCTGCTCCATATATTTTGTTTAGTTCTTGCAATGTCCCACCTACTTTATAGCTATCCCAAGATGAATAGGAGGAGCTGGTTGATAAAGAAACTTCACAGTTTTCCCTTGTGCTGGGACAGCAGAGAGGAAGGGCAGAGGCACCTTGGTTCTGAGGTTGGTTCTAGGGCCCTTGGCTCTGGGTTATCGCTTTTGAGTCCCAATACTCGCTGAAAGAGGACGGCAGCCCGGAGTGATCCACTAGCCCAGAGATAAAGCACAGTGAGAGACCGAGAGAAACACTGTAGACTGGGCAGGATGCGCTGTAGAGGAGCCAAGAGCGAGGCTGGCTCGCTCAGCTGTGGGAACGGCGGCCTGACCGTATTGGGCATCCAGGAGGACCTGGCTAGAGTAGTTAAGGATGAGTGTGTGTCACTCCAAGAGGACACAGGCCGAGTGTGTTGCAGGACGTCTGACGCTGGAGTTGAGGCGACATACGGCGGCTGTGAAGCCACAGCCGTCCCAGGGCCAAGGGTCGGCAAAGCATAGAAAACGAACAGAGTCGACGCCATTGAGCTCGCCGTTCAGATGAAGGATCATGGAATCGTCTTCCTCAAAGCCCTAACTTTTGGGCCGGGCTGTAGCACTCAGTGGTACAGGGCATGTTTAGCAACTACTAAATTCTAGGTTTGACCACCACCCCAAACCCCAAATCAAAATCCCTGCAGTATTGGGCAGCACTAACAGGCACCTTTAATCCCAGCACTCAGGAGGCAGAGGCAGGTGGAGTCTATGAAGTGAGTTCCAGGGCAGCCAGGACTACACGGAGAAACCCTGCCTCTAAACAAAACAACAAACAAACAAAGCCCCTGTAGTTTCTTCTCTGTGGCCTGGAGTCCTACAGCCCACGCGTCTCCTCACAGGGTTATTTTCAGCAACAATGAATTTATCATTTCAGGTTGACAACAGAGGCTCCCCATTCCTGGTAGGTCCATCACCTAGGACAACTCGCCAAGACTCCCAACGGGTTAGCCCCGGTGGTCTCACCTTGTCTGCAGGGGGAAATGTCCTCAAGTTGTCCGGGTCAGTCTGCACCATTGGCTGAAAGGTTTCCAGGGCTGGTAGACCCACGACCCCACGGGAGATCGGGTGGGAAGAATGGACAGCTGCTGCTATTATAAACTGCCAAGCTCAGGGGCCCTTCACTTTTGTCCTGGACCCTAACGCTTTCACCACACAGTTCTGTCTGGTCCCCTTCACTGTCTTCTGCCTCCATTCCTTACCTCAGGGTTGGGTTTTCCAGTTCCTGGACAGGGGAAACTGAGACTTAGTTTTTCCCTGTACTGGGAATTGAACCCAGGGCCTTGCATATGCTAGGCAAGCATTCTGCCATGAATTCCAGCGCCTTGCCCAAGACTGTGACTTTTGAGTTTTTGTTTCTGTTTTCATTCCTTAGGTACTGGGGAGGGAGAAGACAAGTTCATAGGCTGATTGCTGTTACTGACAGACACAGAACTTAAGGATGAACCTTGTTGGGGCGGGGGAGGTAACACTGCCAGGAGTGCTTTAGAAGGCTGGGGATAGGAGGAAAAGACCAGACACCATACCTGTTAAAAATTATAGTTTTGGTAAACATATGCACAATTTAAAAAAGCATATTTGCAAAAATTTAGGTGTCTCCAGTCCAGACCTTCCTATTAATCAAAGGAGTTGCTGAGGTTCATGGCTCAGTCTGTGAGCCTAGCTCTTCCCAGGAAGCCTCATGAATTCCTCTCCAAGCGAGCCTCTAGACTTCCTTGGCTGGCGACTCCTTCCTCCTGGGACAGCTCTTGCCAGCGCGGAGCAGCCTGGCCCCCAGCTGCCTGGCCCCCAGCTGCGCAGGCCCTCTCCGGTAAGAGGAAATGCGTCCAGCATAGTCCATTAACACAAACATTCAAAAGCAAACACTCTAAAGCCACAGGTCGTGTTCACATAAATAGAAGGCAACGGAGAAAAGCTGTGCCCCAAGAAACCAAAGGGGTGTTTAAAAAACTCCCCTAGCTTCCCAAGGAGCCAGGCAGCAAAGCCGCAGCGATTCCATTGGCTTGTGTGCACAGGCCTTTGAAGAGGAAATGCCATCCCTGGTACAGGCAGCCAGCCAGCCCCCAGTCCTGAAAGTAACAGGACAGTGGAGGGGAGGGGGAGCATCGTTAGGAAGGGAAATGTGCAAGGGACCAGGCGGATAAATGAGATTCTTCCCATTTAGGGACCCCACCCAAAGGCAAAGAACCGCAGGACAGGGCGACCCACTGCGCCCGCCCGAGACGGAGCTGGGGCCTGGCAAATCCTAGGTGGCGGGCACAGCCCCGGTGACTAAGGCTGCGAGGAAGGGTGTGCGACCTCGCCGAGGGGTGGAGAGGGGTGGTGGTGTCTGGCCCTACCGATGCCTTTGCTTTGAAAGCTTCGGAGGAAATTAACTTTACAAGGTGCCTCCCTGTCTCCCACAGTTATTAGAAATGGAAAACTGGTAATACTTCGGGGCTCTGTGATCTGACCGAGGAGGTGGGAGGGAGACGGAATGAGGAATGGGACAGACAGACATACAGCCCTTTGAATATCTAGCGATGAATGACTAACTAGTCAAAAATCCCACAAACGAATAAACTGGCAGGACTCACTCCTTCCTCTGGGCGGCAGGACCGAGTGCCGAGGAATGGCAGTGAGTAGGAGCGTTGTGCCAACCCTGGGGTCACCAGAAGTATTAATCCGGGCGCTTCGGGTAGTCCTCTTTATGGTTTGAGCCACGGATAAATATCTAGGTGTTGACTGTTCTTCCATTGATGGGGGTGGGGGGGAGTGCAACACCTTGAAATTCTTAAGAACAAAGCCAATATGGGGCTGTTAGCTGAAGCTATTTCCCAGGGTAGTTTTCCTGCCTTTAATTGGATTTAATTTTTAAAGCCCTCTTGCTTAACAATAATCCTCGCATCAGGCGAGCCCTTCCTTACCCAAGACTGGCAAGCCCAGTCGGCCTTTGGAACACAACGCTTGGAGACCTGTGCTTGTCTGGGCGCATGCACCCAGCAGCTTCTTCACCGTAAAAATGCAGTCTGTTGGGATGGCGAGCCACCGGGTGGAAAAAAGTACGCAGGGGAAAACACAGTTTACTTACCACTGAGGGATCTTTTCCCTCCTGTCCTGTGGTTCCCAGAACTGCACAAGGCAGGCTAGCGACATGGCTCCTACCAGGTGGCACTGAAGAGTAAGGGGCCTTTTAACAGAAGAGGCATCTACGTGCCCTCCCGAGTGCTCTGCTTAGCTAACAGCGGTCGAGACATCTGCCGTTGGTTTCGATTCCCCCCTTCATTGCTTTAACCTGGGATCCCGAGGATTGTGGAACTTACTCAAGGGCTTCAGAGTAGAAACTGTCCAAACCCAAATGTCAAGGCCATAACGGACAGATCTACCCCATTTGAGCTAATTTCATCTTTCTTCTTCTTCTGAGGCACGGTTTCTCTGGGTAACAGCCCTGCCTGTCCTGGAACTCACAGAGATCCACCTGCCTCTGCTTCCCAAGTGCTGGGATTAAAGGCATGCGCTACTACCTCCTGGCTTATCTTCAGTTTTCACAATTACTTTATGTATCAATAGACCGGGAACCACATTATCCTTCATGGCATATTAAATGTTAGCGTGCCGAGCGCTTTATTATGTGACGATCATGAGATTAGAACTGTACCATTCAATTGGTGGGAACTTTGGAGAGACTATCGATCATCGATTACAATGCTAAGAATCGAAATCATTCCTACCTAACTTCCAAATCAGTTTCCTTAACTAGTATGGAGCCAAAGATAGCTGACCTTTGCAGCAGTGGAGGGCAGTAAGAATTTCATGCTGAATTAGATGTAACACGCATGCATTCTGTGGACTCACCACCAGGGGGGTTGGCCTAGCAAGGTTAGGACAATATATTCTGGATTTTTTATTTTGTCTGGAGTGTTCTAGTTGCAGGTGCAACCCTGTGCCAGAAGAGGGCATCCAGATCCCACTATAGATGGTTGTGAGCCACCATGTGGTTGCTGGGAATTGAATTCAGGACCTCTGGAAGAACAGCCAGTGCTCTTAACTGATGAGCCATCTCTCCAGAACCCTCATGTCCTAACTCTTAATCTCTAATTGATCTGTGTTGAATTCTTTATACTTTCAGTCTGTATCAATCTCTTGGATACAGATTAGGTCGCAGGTTTTTAATTTCCTTTGTTTACTACATCTGAATGTATCTTATTTTTATTAAGTTTTTAGGGACATTCTCAAGTCAAATCATTTGGGGCTCAATGAACTGGGTGATCAAATCAAGATGGCTAAATTAGGAATTATAAACTGAAAGAAATTCAATCACTCAGTCACTTGACTATGGCATAAATGGTACAGTGAAAAAAATAAACAAAACCCAGGCAGGCTAAGAGGTGTGACTCAGGCAGGGTGCTTGCCTAACGCACAAGAGACAGTTTGATCTCTAACCCTGGCACAGGGAACCTGGCATGGGGTTCAGTGTCCGACCATGTGGTATGTCAGCTCGGGCTGCCCTCACAGAAACAAAGTCCAGGACAAAGGCTGCAATGGCTCTGGTTGACTCTGTACTGCAAATATATCAAGTGTTGTTCTAGACACAAAGCAAATGTATAGACAACTGAGTGTCAAATCAAAGTGAGCACAAGTCAACAGCTAGGATGAAATTAGGGGTGTACTGGGAGTTGCAGAGTCACAGCCTTGAAACATGGAAGGTGGCATCAGGGGACAGAAGAACTAAATGGAAAGACATTTCAAGACAGTGTGTGTGCGTGCGTGCGTGCATGCGTGCGTGTGTGTTCTGGCTCAGCAAGGGAAGCTTTTCTACTAGAATTGCCGAACAGAATATGTGCTTCAGGTGGTGGTAAGCACACCTTCAGTGCCATCAAGCAGAAGCCCCTCTGAGGCATGCATGGGGAGAACTCTGAGGTTGAAGATGGATGAGACTGGGAGGTGAGTGCGCAATCTTCAGGCCCCTTCCACCTTTAAGAGTTCACGTGTAATATCCCTCACCCTCATCTGCCAACTGAACCATCCCTTAAAAAAGCAAAACCCTTGTTTCTCTAACCTTTAATTTGTCCTACAATAACAGCGCCACAACAAAAACCCATAAAGTTACCAGTTTGATGTAAAAGTCCTCTTTTTCTGGCAATCATGACAACGATTCTATTTATTAAAATAAGAAAATGCTCATGGAACACCTAAAATCCCCTTGCTCACCCTGAGGCTCATGGGAAAGCCCTGGAGGAGCTGATCTCTACAACCCTTCCCGACCTAAGATTTGACCATCTACAGTTTAGATTAAGGACGACGGAGGAAGCACGATGGGGAGGATGGCAAGTCCCCTGTAAGGAGCTGCTTGTTTGAATCTCCTCACGACTTCTGGGCTTCTGTGATGCTCAGGAAACCTCACTGCTACTGCTGGAAAGGAAGGAACACATTTTAGAACGGCAAGACTGAAAGCCAGATGGCACCAGGTTAATCACTCAGTTCTCTCTGCAGTGGCCTAAGTGGTGCTAAGGCCTACATCCTCACAGGAACAGGTCCAGCAGGGACGAGGTAGCTAAAGCTGTAATAGTCCACCTCACTGTGGTATGGATTATTTCTACTCCAGTCCTTCCATTTTCCTCTCTCTCTCTCTGAGAAGCCACTCAGTCCAGTTAATGTGTCTGTAAAGAATGATTCTTCCGAGGACGGTGGTGGCACATGCTTTTAATCTTAGCATTTTGAAGGTAGAGGCAAACAAAAATCTGTGAGTTAGAGGCCAGCCTGGTCTACAGAGCGAGTTCCAGGACAGCTGGAGGGTTACACAGAGAAACCCTGTCTCAAAACACACACACACACACACACACACACACACACACACACACACACACACACGATGACCGCAATGGGATGATCCTTCTGTACACTGTATAAATTACACTGATTGCTTTAATAAAGAAGTTGACTGGCCAAGAACTGGACAGGATAGGGTTAGGCATGAGAATCAGACTAAGGACACTGGCAAGGACAGAGTCAGAGGAGTCGCCAGCGAGACATGGAGAGGAAACAGAAGATTTAAGATGAGAGGTAACGCCATGTGGCAGAATGTAAATTAATAGAAATGGGTTAAGTTTTAAGAGCTAGTTAGTAATAAGCCTGCGCTATCAGCCAAGCTTTCACAATTAATATTATGCCTCTGTGTGATTATTTGGAAGTGGCTGCTGGATCACAGAAAAACTCCTTCTACAAATGATTCTTCCTTCTTCATCAACCATCTACCTTCAGTAGCTCCTCAGTATGGGGTGAAACCCGGAGATCATCTGTACCATTTATGCAGGGGTTTGGCTCAGCAAGTCTTTTTGTTCAAGTCTCTGCTGACTCCTTCTTAAAGGTTTACGTATATGAATAAACCTTTTGCCTGCATCTATGTATGCATACCACACATATGCCTGGTGCCCACAGAGCTCAGAAGAGAGCACTGGACATCCTGGAAATGGAGTTAGAGATGACCGTGAGCCACCATGTGGGCACTGAGAACAGAACCTGGGTCTCTGCAAGAGCAACAAGTACTCTTAAGCAGTGAACCGTCTCTCCAGCCTCCTGTTCAAATCTCTAATGCCACAGCCTAGAAGGCATATGGATTGAGGGTCTCAATATACATTAGGCCATAAAATGACCAACTATTCCACTGTATTACAAAGTAAGGTTTGTCAGTAGGCAACTGAGAGGGGAACATGCTGTGTAGCAAACAGATTTTACTATGCCCTTTCATGTAAAAATTGTTACTTGTGCCTCAATGACTTATCAAACCCTCTGCCTTAGTAAGGATAGACAATAAAACCAGCCAGGTGGTGGTGGTGCACACCTTTAATTAATCCCAGCACTCTGGAGGCAGAAGCAGGCAGATCTTTGAGTTGGAGGTCAGGCTGGTCTACAGAGCAAGTTCCAGGCAGCCAAAGCTACACAGAGATCCTGTCTCAAGCACCCATCCCCCCAAATAGAAAACCCTAACAAAAACCCCCAACTAGTCTTCCTTCCATTTGTGCAAAGACCTGCAGGTGGCACCTAAGCAGAGATGATGTGTACAACATCCAGAAACTGTTCTTGAGGTGATGGTTATGATTATGTTTCTTTTGTAGGCCAACCTAATCTTCACTAATGTTGTAGTCCGGCATATTGAGGTTCTTCTATTTTATTCAGCAATCCCATAATCCAGTGGCTATCATTTACTACACTCCATTTCCTGGTTATTAAATTCTGACAGGGCTGCTGTCAAAAAAAACAAAACAAAACAACAAAAAACCAAGGAAGTATTTTGGCTAATGCTACTGAACACTTCACAGGGATGGAAGGCATGCCATATTGGATCCAACTGGCTTCCCAGTCAACAGGACTAGCTCTTCTCACAATAGCAAAGTAGGTTACTCCCCCTTTAGCTTTCTGGTAGAGTTTGCACCTGGCCATGCTCACCACCTTTTTGCAGTTTGCTTAGGTCACCTACGCTCAGGTCATTTGCCAGGCTCTGACCCGAACAGAGAAGTGGGAGATGGAGCAGTGAAGAGCGATGAGTCCCATTAGGAGGAGGGGAAGGATGGGTCTAGCCCACTGAAACTTGAGGCTAAGAGCAGAGAGGTCAGCCATTCCCAAAGAGTTGTTACCAACAGTGGCGGGGACATGCTGAGGGCAAACAGCAGATTTTACTATGCCCTTGAATGTATTTTGGAAGTTCAAGCTATGTAGACTCACTACTCCTCTTTGAAGTCAAAAGGCAATGTAGATTATGGAATAGTAGGAAGTATTTTAGGTCTAACTTACTGAACTTCAACCTTTAGATAGGCTATAAGACTTGGTAATTAGCTAGCTTCCTCTCTCTCTTCTGAGGACACGCTGGTCAGGAGAAAGAGCTGCCTTTGAAAGAATCAACTCAAACCTCACAGCTGCCCTTCTTGTCACCTATGAAAGCAAGAAAGGAACCCCTGGGTTATTGCCCCCGCCCTTTGACTGTCCACACGGGCCAGCCACACAGTAGCGTCTTTAGAGAGCCACCACCTGGAACACTGGACACCCACTCTCCTGCCTTTCTTCTCCACCCCCAGTTTTCCTTTCCCGGCGCTCAGAAGATTTGTTTGTGAGGGTCCAAATGTGGCAGAAACCATCAGAGGCTTCTACCAGCAACAGCTGCAGAGGCCAAGGGTGTTGGCCGAACAACTGACCAACCTTTCCAGCGAGAGCTCTGAAGCAAAGAACTTGAAAAAACACCTTCCAATCTGTCAGGAACATGGAAAAGGCTGCTGCTGTCTCTCTTACACTGGTGAAGGCTTTAAAAGCCCAGAATCCCAGCATCTGGTTAGCCAGTACTCATACTTCAAAACACAGAGACTGGATCCTCCTGTTCTTTAGGAACACAGAACACCAGTCAACAGGAAGACCACAGGGCTCTAGGAAAACAAGCTACTGGGCTTCAAGGACCGTCTTGACACCACAGATTTACACCATATGGACTTGCACCAGAACCAGCGCTCAAGGAGCCAAAAGGAATCAAGATACCAAGAGGTAGATTGTGACAACTCTTAACGGAAAAAATAAGCCAGAATGTTAAACAGAAACCCAAGAGAAATTTGAGTTTTCTTAAATAAAAATGTGAAACCACTGTGCAATAGTCTCTGAATCCCCACGGGGAGATAGGAAGCTGGCTTTTCAAAATAAACCCATGCTGGCTGGCTTTCTTCTTGGGTGTGTCTGTAGAGCAAACACTGTCTATGAAATGAACACTCACACATTTTGGGAGATATTTTTTATTTTTTGTCTGTTCTGGTGTCTTCATAGATTTCCTTCAACCATTCAATTTCTATTTCTGAACCTTTCCCAAGAATTCCAAAAGGTAGCTGCAAGAGTCCCCACCAAACTCCACCCCTCAAACCTGTCTACAAGGCAATGGCCTAAAAATTATAGCTGAATTCCCCAGGCTGAACACGATTCTTCTGCTGTTCTGTATATTAGCACAAGTCAGCGATAGTACTGGTGCCCAGAAGCCCCTGTGCATCTAATGATGGTACCATCCTCAGTAAAACATCCTGGCAAAGAACGGAAAGGAGAAAGGGACTCTGGGCCTTGACTTTACTCACCAAGACTATGAAAAGATAAGTAGGCTCACACTTGCTTATCAAAGGGCTAAAGGATGCACGTGTGTGTGTACAAGCATGTGCACACATGCAGGCCGGGGGATAATGTTTGGTGTTATTCCTTAGGTGCTGTCCACCTTGATTTTGACATAGTGTTTCTCACCGACTTTGAACTCAGAGTAAGCCAGCCTTACTCTGAGTTGGCTGGCTAGGAAGCCTCAGTGATCCGTCTGTCTATACCTCTCTAATGCTGGGATTACATCCTGGCAGCTGTTGTCTTAAACCACTGCTTAAAAAAATAAAAGTCAGGTGGAGTTTCCCCCTTTTTAAAAAGTAATCCATGATTACTGCAGAAGAATGAAGTTGCCATTGGCCACAGTCTGTTGACTCCAGAATTTGTTACATCACAGAGAAGAGTGGCTTCAGCACCACTGTCTTCTCGGGCTTTTAGCAAACCATTCCAACTTCACGAACACGATTACTCGGTAAGACACATGTTTATTATAAATTGCTTGGGAATATATATGAGTATTAATCAAGTTAGCTGACAGTTATATTTAGGTGAACTCTGCTCCCCTCTCCTTTTGGGAGGGAGAAGAAAACAAAGAGCAAATTCTTTCTTTGTTCTTCAGTTCTATACGGAGCTTAACACTTTCCTTAGAATTGAGACAAGAGTACAAGATTCCTCTCCACCCCACCCCAACAATGCCAGGACAATTAGATTCAGTTCCTCCATCTCGCCTGCCTGCTCCAGTGACACACATTTCACTTTTGGATCAAATCTGAACCCCGTGAAATTGAGCTCAGCTGTCTTTCCAGGGGTTACTGGCAATGACAGAACTCCATATGAATCCTTTGTCATGACAGATCCCAAGGGCGCCCTAGGGTGTGAGCACATTTCTCAATGGCTTCATTAACTATGAATGGTACTTTGATGAGACCAGTGGTCTTTGGGCATTACTGCCTCTTGGCTTTTTACTGGGATTTCTTTCCTGAGTTACACATATATGTGTTCTCCAAGTCTCTGGTTTCTTTCCTGAGTTACACATATATGTG
>NC_022022.1:39074717-39130889 GCF_000317375.1 Microtus ochrogaster | reverse complement strand
TCTCCAAGTCTCTGGTTTCTTTCCTGAGTTACACATATATGTGTTCTCCAAGTCTCTGGTTTCTTTCCTGAGTTACACATATATGCGCTCTCCAAGTCTCTGGTTTCTTTTGACCTCAGTCTTATTCTACCTGTACGCTAAATAATCTTTACTAATGTCCAATTTGATCACCTTTCTATTTTTGAGATTATACTATAATTACATCATTTCTCTCCTCCCTCCCTTCATGCCCTCCCACATACCTGTTCTTGCTTATTTTCAAATTCACGGCTCCCTTTCCCATTAATTTTTTAAAAACCATTTAGTACACAGATGCAATGTAGATGTAATTCTTTTCTATAGTCAAAGTTTCTGAGATGTGTAAATGCACATGAAACCCATCAAGGTTTAATTTCAGCACGTGAACTGCGTATAAATCAAGCCCCGTGTACACATAACTACACCTCTGTACACTTTGTAACACACTCAAGAGTTCCAAGTGGGTGTTTCTTTTACCAAAATACACCACCAAATGGGTCACCACCATATCGCTGTGCAGCAACCAGCCAACTGGGAGCGGATGAGACACAGACCTGTGTGAAGATGTCACCAATGGTACCTCGATGTGGAGCTGCTGATCTTTCTAACCGAACACAACACAGAGTGATTTGTGTTTAGAGTGTCTCAAGTATGAGCTGTCTTGAGAGGGTTACATGTAAACCAAACACAAGGCTTTGTACTTCAGTCAAAAGGCGACAAAATACACTGTTTTCAAAAGAAAGTTATGCTTTTAATTTCCTTTTAGATAACACATTCCAAGCACCCTTCAGCAGTTCCTCAGTCACCCAACTGTCCATCCACACAGGATCTTCTCGACCATCTGGGAACTTTCACCTTCTTCCACAAGTGCTTAATTTCCTTCGCCAAGCTTCTGGGGAGATTCACTTTTCACTGGAAAAACCAAGTAAACATACAGTCAGATGTTTATACTGCTCAGCCTGTTTGTTTCTCCTCTCTCCTCCCTTCTGATGCATAGCAACAGCACCACTCACAGGGACAGACAAACCATGTCACGTCCCAGGCAGCCGGGATAGGCAATTCTGGACAGAATAAATGAAGTGGCGATTCTATTTTGTGAGGGTACACCCTTCTTGACTGTGGAAGACTTGGGAACGGGCCTCACGGTTCAGTTATGATCCATATTCACGACACCATTATCACACAGCCTACTCACATGCAGCTGGAATTTTTTTTTTTACATATGTGTTTTTTTTAACTTAAAGTTAAGAGTGAGTATGTGTGAATGCATGTGGGCTGACAGAAGACTGAGCAGAATGGAGGCCTCTGAAGCTCCTGCCATCCTGAGGGTGAGAAATACTGAAGTTCTCCATGACCAAGACCCAACGTCTCCTCCCTGGGTTTGTCCTAGAGTGAGTACACTGAACCCCTGGTGACTGCATATCACTCCGTCCTTAAACATGAGACTAAAAGTAAGCAACACAAAGGAAACACTTCAACCTCTGTTAGGGTTCAACTAGGATCAGGGTCTGCAGAGACGGCTGGGGTTGAGGGCCCTTGCTGCTCCTCCAGAGCATGAAAGCTTGGTTCTCAACAACCACTGGAGTGGGATGGAGAAGCTCACACTGCTCTGGCTTCAGCCTAGGGGACCTGACACTCTCTTCTGGCCTTTAGAGCACTGTATAGGAGGTATGCACACACACGCATGTACACACTTAATAAAACTAAGTCGCTAAAAATGATAATTATCTTGTTTAGCGTTTATGCTGCTTGGCTCCATGACGTAGAGAAGGGGTCTGTCGTGGCACGCACTGCACAGAGCTTAGCTGTGCGTTCATGTGGCTGCACCCTGTACTCACATACACAGCAGAAGGGAAGAAAGCAAAGAAGGCTGAGGAAGAAGGGGGAAGAAATAAGTGGAAGGAGTTATTTCCCCCTCCACGCACACAAACCAAAACTCTATTCTCAGGATAAAAATTCAACTTTTCCCCCCACTTTTGGAGAGAGCAAAAATTTCAAGGCTCTCCAAAGACAATGCTCTGTTTTTATAGGAATCCCCCCAACCAGGGCCACCATGCAGAATATCAATACTACAGGACTGCTCAAAGAGACAGGCACCAGCACCTGATGTGCTAAGACAGATCAATGCCTGCAGACCCGCCCTACTAAGTAGTCAAGGGGAGAGCACTTAGGATGTGCTGGCTCCAGCATGTCCTTGATTCTGTCAGGTTCTCTTGCGGCAGCCCTACAGAACCATTTCCAGAGAAGAGTCAACTGTGTGTGCGCCTGTAAATCAGTCCAAAATACAGCAACACATTCTGCTTGAGGTTGCAGTTCAGGCTGAATTAGCCTTTCTTACTGCTTCATCCCAGGAAGCCTTGCTTGAACGTGTCTTTCCTAAACAAGGTGAAAGAGGAGCTGTGTGCTCTGTTTACACAGCTCATGTTTGCCCTGGCTAGTAACTCACCCAACTGCTCTTCCTCAAACCAACATAGAGAAGTCTTAACACTTTGTTAATCATGTTGAAGAAAAAGGAAGGTTTTTACAACATTTAAAAAAATAAAAGTGGTTTCTTAGAACTAATTCCTCATTTGAGAAAATTGGCTATCCTTCAAATTGTGAAAAACAAAGGTAAGAATAAATAAAAAGCTTAGAGACTCATAATTTGTTATTAAAAATCTCTACATTTGCTAATTAAAACCTAATTTCAAGTCATGGCATTGGAAAAAAAATCTTGGAAATTCTATTAATTTTACTCAAGAAAGAAAAAAAATGACACACATACACGTGGGGAAAACACCTCACAAACAGATCTCCACACTCAAAGCACAAATGCCAAAGAGAACGATCCAAACACAGACCCACACACCATTTTCGGGGTCTGCTGCAGCACAGTGTGGCCTGGACCCACCAGTTCTCAGCTGAAATACTATCTCTACTATTTCAGGGTTCCAAGTAGTCACCTTCTAGAATCATTATTGAGCTTAGGTTACCTTGATCAACGGCCGGAAAGCTGGTAAGAGATTTTTAAGACACCAAACCTTCACACACAGCACTTCCAGTTATACCGCGGTTCTAGTACCTTCTCACATGGCAGAGACAGAGTGGCAGGGAATAAAAAGGCGAGCCATAGCATAAGCTCAGCTAAATGCAGCCCGGACTTTAAACACATTCCCTTAGCAGCATTCTTTACTACAAACCCAGCAATTTCTCGTTTCATGAATCTCTAGTTTTCTGTTGTGGAATAATCCTGTTGTTGACTGTAAATATGTATTATTCTCATTGGTTAATAAAGAGCTGACTGGCCAATGGCTAGGCAGGATTTTGGGGACAGAGAACCCTGGGAAGAAGAAGGTAGGAGTCTCAGGAGCTGTGGAGAGAAGCAAGATGAACTTGCCGCTGTTGAAAAAAAGGCACCACCATGTGGCAGAGCGTAGATAAGATACATGGGTTAATTTAAATTGTAAGAGCTAGTTAGTAACAGGTGTAAGCTATCAGCTGAGTATTTATAGTTAATATTAAGTCTCTGTGTGGTTACTTGGGAGCTGGCTGAGGGGACAGAGCTGCCCTGCCATTCCGATGAAAAACTCCACCTACAGTTTTCAGTAGAAACAGTAAATTATATCTGAAAATTCTAATAAAGCAAAATTGAAGACATTTCGATTCATCCATTCCAATCAGGATCATGAGAGTCACATGATCATGAGAGAGACATGGCACCCGCTCGCTTGGTGCTTTTCATCACCAGCTGTGGTGCACAGTACACTCTTTCACATCTGTAACACAAGTATAAAGTGTAGGAGCAGCCATGGAACCGCTTGTCCTCTAAGAGGGGAGGAGACACGCATGCTTACCTTGGTGAAGAAGCTGCACGCCATTAATGGATCCTTTCAACACCACGTGCAAAATCGGATATTCAATGATCACTTTGTTCCTCAGATTGTCCAAGAGACTTTTGTCAGGATCCAGTTCATAATATCTTAAGGAAAAGAAAACACCCTTAACATTTAAATTAATCTTTTATAACATGTACGTAGGCAAAATACTCATTCATATACACAAAATTAAAAATAAATTTAAAAAGCAACAATTAAAAAAATAAACCCTGCCATGTGTGGTGCACGCCTTTAACCCCAGCACCTGGGAGGCAAAAGCAGACAGATGTTGGCGAGTTTGAGGCCAATCTGGTTTACATAGTGAGTTCCAGGACAGTCAGGGCTTCACAGAGAAACCCTGTCTCAAAAAACAAAAACCAGTAGTAGCTAAAGAAAAACATGAATCACACAGACACACACGTATATAAAACAACTGAACATAAAAGTCAGTATATAGTATACAGCAATGCAACTTAGCTTTTCTTAGGAGAAACATTATTATTTTCAGGCAGCCTGGGCACACGGCTGAAATTGCTTATCTTCTGTGATTATTCTAAACCACAAAGCTTCCCCTAAGGGGCTTTGCCAATAAAGAGATGTTTCTATTCATTTCAGTTTTTCTGGCAAATAATTTCCCATATATAGCAAATACTTTCAATATTCTATCTCATTTTTTATTTATTTATTTATTTATTTATTTATTTATTTATTTATTTATTTTTTGGTTTTTTGAGACAGGGTTTCTCTGTGGCTTTGGAGCCTGTCCTGGAACTAGCTCTGTAGACCAGGCTGGTCTCGAACTCACAGAGACGCCTGCCTCTGCCTCCCGAGTGCTGGGATTAAAGCATTTAATCTGCACTTGGTTGTTCCAGATTGCCAAAGACACATGGGACTCAAACCCCAGGGTTATTGCTGATATCGTGTAAAGACAATAAGCTCTCAGCAGAGGAATGTTCTTCTTTTCATGATCTATGGTCACTTTTAATTACCTTCTTACTGTTGAAAACACACAAACTACCTCCTTTATCTTAATCTTTCCATCTAATAAGCCATTAGCAATCACACAGATATGGATGTTCCAGTGTTGTCTGTTTCTGACAGTGTTTAAGGACAATTCTGAATTAGAACTTAGTCCTAAACAATAAAGAATTGAAAAGTTCTAAGTTGATGGCTTCTAAGAGTATTTCAATCTATAGGTCAACTACAAAGAAGCACTAAAAACTGACATTATACACAAACCACAGTAAGTATCTTTCAATGGGAAAAGGCAGCATCCTTTGACATAGGGAATTCTAATTAAAATGACATCATCAAGAACAGACAGTCTCTTTCTGACATTTAACTATTTTCTGGAACAGGTGAGTCTCCTCATTTTGGAGATGGTGACAGAAGAATTCTCCCAGTGTTTAAACATATCCATATGCCCAGCTATATAAATTTAAGTATAAAACCATTCAATAGGTTTGAGGTGACACCACCATCTTTGTGGAAAGTAGAACATTACTAATTAAGTTCTATCTTCTCTGGAGAAAGGGAGAGCAGTGATAGTATTTATGCAACTGGAATTGTTATTTTAAAATAGATTATATCCACTCTACCACAAGTCAGCTTTGTCCCACAGAAACATTGTTACCATTTCTGATCTAAACTTTGGAGTATGCATTAGAGCACAATCCGCATTAAGAGCCACGAGACATTTGTTTTGCAGTGAGTAAGGCAGCGGAAGTACTCAATAGCAGAAGCTACCAGGTCCGCCCTTTCTGCCTTTTGAGTTCCAGCAAAGATCATTTCTGTCCCAGGGATGTTCTTCCCCGAAGTATCCTCTCCCTGGTGACACCACTGCTCTTGTTGGCTTCTGTGTAAGAGAATCCAGCAGCCTGACTTGTCTTTCGCCAGACAGACCTGGAGATTTGGCCCAGTCTCTTGCTTGCTTCTCCTTCCACAGTGTGGCACTGGGTACACTTCTGAACAAAAATCTTGCCTTTCTCAACATCGCCTGGCTGGTCAACACCACAATCGCTACAACCCGAAGACAGACATCTCCCTCTCTAGCAGGAATGTAAAGATACATAAAAACTACATGCATGCAACAAATCACATACCCGAAACTGTTCGGGTTACACTTGTTTACCTCGAGAATCCACTCTTATGTCACAAGCCAAGCAGGCACTATGCAAAAACACTTCAGATACAAAGATTTTAGAGACTTGTCAACTAATAAATTTTTAAGTCTTTTTTACGTCCCCCAAACACAGCGAAACTCAGGTGTGATGAATGGTTTTTATCTATGTATCTGTCTGTCTGAGCGCACAACTCATGGATGTGGATGCCCCTGGAACTGCCAGTCGGCTATGAGCCGCCCATCACAGGTACTGAGGAGCAGCAAGCACCCCTAACTGCTGGGCCACCTCCCTGGCCCTTGTTCCACAGTTTCAGTTAGTACCTGCTGAGGTCACGATCCTCTGCACAGGAACACTGCTGTCAAGGGCAGTAAGCGTCCAGACTTAGGGTCCCACTTGGTGACTGTGTAATTCATAATTCTACTTCAATGTGGACTTTTAACTGAAAATTTGCATTTCTTAGGGTTTTTTTTTTAACTAGTGGTTACTCTGAGTAGGACATTAAATATGTACCAGTGACTAAAAGATGACCATGGACATCGTGCATAAAGAAAGGCTCCTAAGGCAAGTGGATCTCTGTGAGTTAAGAGGCCAGTCTGGTCTACAAGTTCTAGAACAGCCAGGACTGTTACACAGAGAAGCTCTGTCTTGAAATGCCTCCACCCCCACTGGCAGAAAGGCTGCCAAATACAAGTGGAATTAACATTTTATGGACTTGGAATTTAGTTAAGTGAAGCAGTAAGTCTAAAAGGGGTTTGCTGTGGAATAATTCCTCTGTACTGTGAATATGTGTTACTCTCACTGGTTAATAAAAAGCTGACAGGCTGGTAGCCAAACAAAGTATAGGCAGGACAGCCAGACATAGAGGACTCTGGGAGGAGGAAGGGCAGAGTTGAGAGAGACACCAGTCAGCCAGCTACCAAGCAAGCAGAATGTATAGAAAACGAGGTTAACAAGCCATGAGCTATGTGATGATGCATAGGTAAGAAATATGGGCTATTTTAATGTAAGAGTTAGCTAGTAACAAGCCTAAGCTATTGGTCAAGCATTTATAAATAATATTAAGACTCTGTGTGGTAAATGGAGTGGCTCCTGAGACAGGAAAACTTCGTCTACAGATTTTATTAAAGTCCTGCTCTTCCACTCATTGGTCTATGATTTTGGATAAATCACTTTTGATCTTTTAATTATTTTATTTATATTTATCTGGCGTGTGTGTATGATATGGGTGTTGTGCATGTACGTGTGTGCACACAGCCTTGGGAGTCAGTTGTCACCTTCCACCTTGGCTCTCTGCTGTCTGCTGTGGTATATAACATACTGGCTGGCTTTGAAGCATCTAGGGACCCTCCCTCTCTGCTGCCACCTCAGTGATGAGAGCACAGGGATCTCAGACATGAGCTACCACGCAGTTTTCCCAGAGTGCCAGGGATTCACACGCACGTCCTCATGTGTGTGCAGCAAATCCTCTGTCCACCAAGCATCTCCCCAGCCCACATCCCTTCTTTAACCATTTCTTGAAATTCCCTTGAAATAGGAATGACAGCAAGTTATGAGCGTTTAGTGACAAAAGAGACAACTGGCTCAGACACAAGTCGTGCACATAGCCTCTCGCCTGAATACAATACAGGACAAGTCCCTAGACTGCCTTAGTAAGAATGGGCAGCGCTCACGTAAGCACCAGGCACAGCTCTGCCCTGTGTGTGTTTTGTCTAAGGGTAAGGATAGGACTTTTAGCACAACCTCCGAGCCACGGTTGCATTGTCATGTTTATTCTCAAGAATCTAAAAGTACTTAAAAAACAGTTTCCAACATCCTGAGGCAAGTTTTAAAAGTTCAGTTTTGGCTCTCTTAAAACACTCAAGACTCAGCTCCTTTGTAAGTCGTTAGGGTCACCAAAGCCCAAAGGACACCTCTATCTTTCTGAAATTTCTTCAACTCTGTTATTTCCATCAGCAGGCGCTGCTGCCAGAGGATAAACTACTTAGGTTTGGAAGAATCATGATCCCGACATCTGTCTCCCTCTCAGGGACACTGCAGACATTACTTGTTTTACTTGCTCAGCTGCCCCTGAAGCAGCTGACCCTGCTCCCAGCAGCTGCACAGGGGCATCAGCAGGGCAGCAAGGCTCACCTAGTAGGTTCAACAGGTGTCACAGGGGCTGTTGTTAAATAAGGTCCGGATCCTAAAGCGTGACCTTGGCTCTGTTCCCATCTTTCAAAGAAAGCAGCCAATTTCTTCACTTTCTCTACCTGTCCCAGCAAATTAGGGCAGCAGGCATCTGTTCTTCACACTCAGGAGACTTAAAGAGAGGGTCACAGTAATGCTATTCCCATCTAGGCAGTGACTCTAGAGCGCCACCCTTACATTCCCTAAAATACATTAATGACCAAGCTCAACTTTCCCCAGATGGAACAATTTAATAGTTGACTCAAGTCCACAGGATTTTTCCACTACAAAATAAGGTCACTGAATGAGGCGATCACAGCTGTAAAACTCTGGAAGCTTTGATATGTATCTGCCAAAGGTAGGACACAGCCTATGTTCTAGTAGAGCTGTATGTATTTAATCTAGGTTTCTGGGTTAAAAGTACAATCAATTCATTCCAAAAGTACAAAACTGAACCTCTGGCTTTTTGAAAAAAACAAAACCAAAACAAACAAATCTAAGGCTTATTACAGTATAATAAATCTATTCACTGTCATCTGGTGGCATTTTAGAGAATGGCTCATTCTAGAATAATTAATTCCGGAAGATACTGGAATAGATTATTTAGTTTGTGTATTTTTAAAATTTATTGTTTTAAGGTTTACATTTTTTATTAGCTATGTAAGAATTTTATACAATGCATTTGATCATATTCATCCCTCCACACACCTCACCCCAGATCCACCCTCTTCCCCACCCTCCAACTTTGTTTTCTTCTTTTTTAAAAAACCCATTAAGTTCAGTTTGTGCTGCCCATGAAATACACTCTTGGATGTGTGGCTGCTAACTGGAGTGTGCTCAACCCACTAGGGGGTCAGACCCCACAGACTGGCTCTCTCCAAGTAGAGATGGTTTGTCACCGGATCCCCTCCCCCTGCTGGGATCCTGCCTGGCTTGGGCATGCTGTCCCAGCTGCTGTGCATCCATTGGGACAACTGAAAGCTCTAGCTGAGTTGCCTGCTATCGGGAGTGGCAATGCCTCTAACACAGGCTAACGAACGGGAAGCCCAGTGCAGGGACGGGTTACCTCTCTTGGCGTTGTTGGCCAGAATCATCCTACACATCCCAGACATCACAGGCTATCGCCAGTGTTCTTGGCCATCCTCCAGAGCTAGAGGACAAGGCATAGAGAAGAGGGAGACGCTAGTGGCCTCCTACAACAGGTGGATCTTTGCGAGTCTGAAGCCAGCCTAGTCTACATAGAGAGTTCTAGGACAGTCAGGACTATACAGAGAAATTCCACCTAGAAAAAGCAAAAAATAGACAAACAAACAAAAACAAAAACACACACAAAAGGAAACCAAAGAGAACAGGGATTTCGAGAAACAGAGTGGACAACACTTCCCTTGTCTCCCTACTCCTGAAGCCAGGTGGGTATCACCCAGAGCAGCAGCCTAGGACAAGGAGCTGTCGAATGCTCAGTGGTGCAGACTCCCCTTCAGATGTGAGCCCTCAGCTCAGGGTCTGTGAGAACACCCTGTGCCTTCCTGTATGCTGCTCTTTGGGATTTCCAAAGTCACAATTGTAAACACTGGAACTCATGCATATATTCTTGAAATACGTGGGATTTAGAAACTTTTTAGTAGCATCTAAGGATACTTTAAAATATCTATCAGGTGACTGATACCAAATTTTATTGTAAGTGTAGTTATTTTAGTATTTTAACTTGAAAGTAATTTTTTAAGTCTAGGTTTTTGTTGCCAGCCAAACAACTAGTATAGTAGTTAGCTACTTAACCTAATCAACTTACTTAGTTACAGATAAAGAAACAACTAATACAGTAGTTAGCTACTTAACCTACTCAAGTTACTTAGTTACAGATAAGGAAACAGAGGAAAGCAATCTTACCTTATGATATTTTGCTGCATATTTTCAACCCTCATTAAAATTTGGATCCCAGTCTGCGAGTGTACGTAGGCTTTCAATCTGCATCATAGTGGAAGAAGCAAAATTAAATATATTTCAAGATAGTCTTTATAAAGACTAAACATTTATGAATAGCTAATGTTCTTAATTCATCTTTCCAAGAACAGAGAAGAAAAAAAAAACTAAAGATGTTGTCTAAGCAAGATGTGAAAAAAAAAATTACCTTCTCACTCTCTGGTTAATTTAGTGATCTTAAATTAAAAGTCTCGTTTTGTCAGTTTATGTGCTAAAAAATATACTTGTGTCAGCAAATAACTGCTTACTAATTTATTGTCTCCAATTTAGTAATGATGTTTTTTTATATGTTTTTTATTAATGCTAAGTACATGAGCAAATGATTAACAGCCAGATTGTCAATCAATCAAGCTTTAACTGTCAGAGCTGTCCCAAAGACAGGGCTTGGTTCATGCATGGCTTGCATGAGTCTGGCTGGCACTGCCTTCTTCAACAGCGAGAAACAACTAGAGCAGATCAGACACTGAGGATTCACCAGGTGTGGACTTCAAACCCCAGGAACCAAACCAACATGCCCATCCCAGGAGCAGATCACCTGCTGAGAATAAAGCTGTCCCTTCCTGCCCCGGAACACTGGAAACCAACTCACCACCAAGCTTCCTGTCTAAGCACTGCTGTGGCTGCCCCAGTCCCTCTGGACTTCCTGTCTAGTGCTAGTCTCATTCCCCTGATGGAAGAACTGGAGCATGGTAGAGAAGCAGCTTGCTCTCATGTAGTTAATGCGACTTCAATACACACACCCGGGGCAGAACTCGGCACTGAGCTATGCTAGCCACTTTGGACCGTGCTGTATTTCTGGAGGCAAAGTGTTACCTTATTTAGTTTTGGGAGGACTTGGCTGAAATATAATTTCCTGTCTTTAACAGTTACTAGAAAAGTTTCAAGTTGTAGAATTAATGGTTCAACTTGAAAGGCAGTCTAGTCTAAGGGTAAGACTGCAGACTTCAGTCTGATGGTACTGTGAGGGTTTGAATCTCAGCTTCCTTGTTTATTAGTCATAGGAGGTTACTTTACTTATTTAAGGCTCAGTTTCTCCACCTGTACATTGGGCATGAACCCGTGTCTCCTATACAGAGTTGGTGTGAGGGTTAAATGAATAACTAACCTCCATCACTGCCTCCTTGAGGAGCAGTAAATGTGGCTAGCTACGACTGCACTTTACAACACAGTTAAATACAGCCACAGCTCCCCATACTAAATACACACATAAAAATACTTTTAATGTCTGCATCCAGTGACATGGCCCAGCAGGTAAAGATGCTGTGGTCCAGCCCGATGGCCTGAGCTCTATCCTGAGGTCCCCGTGGTGGCGGGAGAGAGCCTATTATTCCCCAAAGCTTCCACCCCACATGTGTTCTGCAGCATGTATATGCTTACACGTGCAAAAACACATTTCTTAAGTTAATACTTTAAATCATGCCAGAAAGCTACACGATTTTTGAAACATACCTTTGACGAATCACAGGATCAGATTTTTCAGGATCAATGTAAGGTTTTAGAATTTCATTAATAGTTTTATTATCTGGTACTCTTTCGAACAGAGAAAGAAAACAGCAAAATTATTATTTATAATTTGCTAAATGTTAACTTAAAAACTGTTAAATTTGGTGGAAAAACTGAACAAGGGCTCTTTATCTTACTCTTGGCAAAATACAGCATATAGCATTCTTTCATGTTAAAATTATGTAGAAGAAAAGCACAGAAAGGCTTTTAAAAAACATTTTATAAAGTAAAAATTTTAAAAAGTTCCTTATCAATCACTCATGAGAATATGAAAGCTCTTTCAACATACACCTATGCGCAAACGTTAGGAAGCTAGAGTAGAGACGTACAGATGCGCATAGGAAAGAACTGAAGAAGCCTCTGGAGGGCTGCAGCCCAGCCAGCGCTCAGGGCACTCTCAGTGCCACAAACCAGGCTGAAATGGAGCATCTGAAGTCGGCAGACTTCCTTGTAAGCACGTGGCGATACACCTCTCTAAAAAGCTGGATAACACAATGAAGACCCTTCTGAAACAGTAACGTCCTAGTGACCCAGCTCACCAACTACTGCTCTCCCATTCCTGACTACGTTGCTAACAAGATTCTTCACCCACAACCCGTGACAATTCCAAAGAACGGCAGTGCCCAGTGGGGACAGATGCTGAGGACACTAGCTGACATCAACTTAGACATCTCCCTAACTCAAGAAACCACACAGCATAAAGCCTGTGATACCTAAAAATATACTCAATCAAAGAACCTTAAAAGTATATATATTAAGTTAGGACATGCATGTGTATTTAGATGTATTATTAGGTGTTACATGTATGCTTCATACATGTACCTACCATATCTTCTGAGGGATCTAACACTACAAGCGGAACTTTTCAATAGTAGAATTCTGGGCTGTCTTCTGTGTCCTATGTAACCGCTCAGTCTTTCAGACTTCCTGATTCAGATCACACTCCTCTGCTTAAACCTGTGCTCTCTGCTCAAATTACTGCCACGGTCTGTGTTAACTCGTAGGGTTCTACCCTGTTTGGAGACATTCCTGAAATGGATACCACTTAGCTCCCTGGGATTTTTCAGACTCTGAGACAGAACCACATTTGACTGTTCTTCCTTGACCTGCTTCCTTACTCAGCACCACAGCTGATTTGATCTGGTGCTTCCAGGCTCAGGGCAGGTCACTGCCGATGAGTACTTCGCAGTGTGACAAGCACTAAGTCCTTACCTGTTTAATCAGAGAGCCCTGGAGTGGAGCATGCAGGATGACATACCTTTTCTCTACATACTCAGCTTGACTCTGCGGAAACTGGAGCTTTACATGCCAACAAAACTGCTGCTTCCTACGAGAGAGCAACCGCGAGCACATGAAGGCAGAGAATCAGTCAGGCCTCAACTGTCACTCAGATGTTCTCTAGTTGGTCCCAGAGTCCTGGGAACTTTCCGGAGTAAAACACTCGTAAGGCTTGGTCATAGGAAGGTTCTGAATCCCAGGGACATCAGTCTGCACAAATAGAAGGTGATTTCTCGAAGCTGGGGCTTGAGAATGGTGAGCTGAAACTTGCAGTTTACAAATGCATCTCCTCATGACTAAACAGAGAGGGCGTCCTCGCCTGATGAGTCTAGAGAGCAGGTGAATCAAGTACTGTCCGGCTGAGTCCAGCTGCACACACACCTGTGAGGCATGACTGCTGCATTCAGTAGCAAACAGAACACAACAAGCTGGTTGCTAAGCAAAACGGACTGAGTGTCTTCGCTTCCCACCTAAACTCTGGTCTGGCACAGGACCTGAATTAGTAACTCACTAAATGCTTGCTTTTAGAAAAAGGACCACACACCCTATTTACCATACCTAAAATCAGAAAACAAAATTAAATAAATTAAAACAAAAAGCCAACTACTGTTCAAAGTGTCCATTATGGAAATTTAAACCTTTTCACTGCAGTGATGGCTTTGCATGTTTTTCCTTTTATTTTGGAAACAGGATCTCAGGATCTCACTATGCAGCCCTGGCTAGCCTAGTGCACTTACTATGTAGGACAGTTTGTTCTTGAACTCAGAGGTCAGTCTGCCTACTAGGTGACACCTGGCCTACATGTATTTTCTTGTCTTAGAGAAAATGCTTACCATCCAGTTGTTACATTTCTTCTAGGCAATGATCAGCATCTTTTTGAAATTTACGCTGTAGGAGGACCCCAAATTCTTTTGTTTGTTTTTTTCCAAACAGGTTTCTCTGTGTAACAGCTCTGGCTGTCCCGAAACTCTCGTTGTAGACCTGCCTGACTCTGCCTTCCTTACTGTTAGGATTAAAGCCGTGAGCTACCACCAGCTGGATATATATACACATTACTAATGCAGGTTTTGGAGAAACTAGAGGAAAAATGTGCAGATTATGACTGCGTTTACGGCGCCATTACTATACAAGAAAAACATCGGGTTAAGCTCAGTTTGGTTTGTTCTTGGCTAGAACATCAAAGAACACAGGTTACTAAAGTTGAAGCCTGCCGTTTAGTGTCTGAGAAACAGAGCTTTACAGAGACCAGTGCAGATGCAGCAGCCACCGATTTAAGTGAACAGTTACAGGAACAGCACGTTCCTCTACCTGCAGAGCCACCTCATGGGCTCCTTCTCTGAAGGCTTTTAGTGGGATTGAAATTCATGTAGGCATAACTGGTAAGTCATAGTGCACATGGCAAACCCCTTCTGGAGATTCATAATTATACTTATGGACACATACTAAAACCAGAATGCTACATGGTATCTTCTAAAGGCAGACTTTAAGAAGTGTTCATACACTAGGCTAGTTGATGGCTTCTCAATTGTGGCAGTGCCAACATGTTTGACCAGCTTCTTCTCTGCCCCATAAACCACTGCAGGATTTTAACAGAGTGCCAGCCTGACTGACCCACCAGATGTTACAAGGATTCAGGTTTCCAATTCTGGCACCCAGAACTGAAAATGTTCCCCAGCACCCCCAGGGTCTGCAGGAGACAGAGCCACTGTGAGAGAATGTTGGGCAGGGGTTAGCATTGACTACCAGGCACTTCTAACTCACTAGGAACACTGCCGAGATATAACCAGACACCTTCAACAACAACAGGAATGCTGCACACCTGGCACATCCACCTAGAACATTCTACAGAACTTAAATAATCCAAGGCACTTGTTTACAGTTGAACAGATTATGAAATGGTGGACATAATTACTACCAGTACTACTGACTCTTTTCTGGACAACTGACAAAGCCTGAGTCCCATGAAACCAAATGTACCAAAGGTTCAGCAAGGGTGTGGCTAAGGTTTTCTGAGCTTATCCTAAATATTTATGTAAGTGCACACACAACCACAAACAGCTACCATAAATTCTCAATTAATGCAGTATTGCCCCAATGTCTTTTAGATGGCCAATAAAATTTTAATGCATGAATTAACAGGCAGTATGTAAACAGATATACAATGTATCAAGACATCACAGTATGCAGTTAGGAGGAAATGTCTGAAAGGGTGTGTGTCGGGGGGGGGGGTTAAGATTGAGAAATAGAAGGCACATGTTATACATGTTTATCAACTTTCGTTTACCTGGAACTCTGAAGAACCAACCTTTCATAGTTTCAATAAAATAATATGTACACAGAAGACACTGGCAGGGGGTACTATGTTCACGTACTCAGTTATTCTTGACTTTATTAGTAAAACCCGCCCCTTTGATATCTGAAGCTCCATTAGAATCCTACAGAATATGCAAATCCTAAATAATCAGCTCCTGTTAAACGGTACATTACTGTGGCTACAGGGCTTGTTCACACTCAGTAAAGAAGTGCACATAAAAGAAAAGTGCTGCCCATCCGATCTCAGACACACGGAAGATTAGGACACTAGGGGAGGGAAAAACTAGACACTGCCATTGCTGACCAGAACATAAAGCCTCTGCAGTGCAAGTTATCACTCAGGACAGTACACACTGCTTCCCGTCAGCTCCATTCCTAGGAATTTATACTGAAGAAACAATTGGGCCATTAATAAGTTATGCATAACTGTCCACTGTCCCTCATGTTATAGCGGGGTCTTCAGAAACAACCTCTATCCTAAGAAGCAGATTTACACAATGACTGTTAACCAGCCCTAAGGACAGGCAGCACTATGCCATGAGGAGGAGTCACATGCTGAATGATGTACTTCCAAGTCTGAGAGTTATGACATAGAATGCTTTATATTTATATTCTTATATAAGAATAGCCTGCATCAAATAAATCGTCCACATGATGTTATTTCCTACTACCAATAAAACTAAAGACAATTTTTATGAGAAGTACCACATAATAGTGAGACAAACATGAGGAGTAACTCTCAATCTTTTCTAAACTAAAATACTTCCTTATTAGAAAAATATTCACTCCAACACGCAACATGTTGTCTCAAAACTATTACTCTAGGGATGGAAAAGATGGCCCCGTTGGTAAATGGCTTGCAGGCCAGATCCCTGGGGCTCAAATATCGAGTGAGAGATCCTGCCTCAAAAAACAAGGTGGAGCGTGAGAACACTGACCTGCGGCCTTTACACTCATAACGCACGGGCCCTCATGAGGACTGGATTATCTATATAATTCCTCCGGTAGCGCCTCAGAGTAATTTTGCTGAGAAGTATGTCACAAATACCCAGGAATGATGGTACATGCTTATAATCCCTGAATTTGGAGGCAAAAGCAGGATGAGGTCAGCCCCAACTCCCACTAAGTCTGAGGCTAGTCTCGGTTACACGCTGAAGACCCAGACTCCGACTCCAGGATAACACAACAGAGAGTCAGAGATGGAGGTTTTCCATAGGAAACTTAAGCAGTTTGAGCTGGCTGCAAATGTCTGCCATCCCAGCTACTAGGGAAGTGTGGGCAGGAGGATTCGAAGTTCAGAGATGGCAGGGTCTACATATGCTCAAAGTCCACTTGGCCAACTTACCAAGACCCTGTCTCAAAACCAAACAGAGGGCTGAGTTGCAGCACGGTGAGAGTGCTCACCAGCACCCGAGAAATCCTGTGTTAATCCCCAGTACCCATAAGAGAGCAAACAAACAAAACCACTGTTCCTAAGAACATTTCTGAGGGCTTGGAAGGCCTCAAGGCTACAGACCCTGAGAAGGGGACGAGCCTACACAGACTTGCTATGTGAGCAGCGAGTGATTAAAGCCACTAGCTGAGGGTTCTGCATCTTTCCTTCCATCCATAATTTTCTTATGGAAACATTCTATTCTTTATTCACATTCTACACAGCAAGAATATGGAATAAACATATGTGCACACACACTCATAATGCTCATTCATAATAAAGGATAGTGGAGAAGTTAAATGGACCTTCTGCCTGAATTCTACTCTTAACATTTTATACCTAATGTATCTTGAGCAGGACACTACATGCTTCTAATCTCGGATTTCTCACAGTAAACAGGAGATGATGACATTTTTAATACAATATTATTATTAATTTATTATTATTACTTTGGTTTTTCGAGACAGGGTTTCTCTGTAGCTTTGGAGCCTGTCCTGGCACTCGTTCTGCAGACTAGGGCTGGCCTCGAACTCACAGAGATCCGCCTGCCTCTGCCTCCCAAGTGTTGGGATTAAAGGCGTGCGCCACCACCGCCTAGCTTTACTACAATGTCATTAAAAGGACAAGCAATATGTTGAGAACTTAAACACACCATAATCTTTATAATTATATATTCAATTCAATGATCTTAACTACGAAGCTTAGCACAGACATGCTGACAATGTATTTAACTGAAACCATCCCATGAGTCCCATAAGCGAACACACTCTGGATGCAGAGTACAGTGCCCAGTGATGAGACTGTACATCTCCTGACCGCTCTCTGATGTTCTCTTCACAAGGCTTTTAGAGAGAGAGGACTGAGAGGAAGCTTCATCAACTGAGACTTAACTATTTCTCCTTTCCTTTGATTAATTTATTCATCTATCTCGTGAGTATGGCAGTACTGGCATGGCGTGCAAGTGGAAGTCGGAGGACAACAGGAGCCAGCGGATTCCCTCCTTCCACCATGGGGGCCCTGGGTACTAAACTTAGGGCTGAAGGCTTGGCAGCAAGCACCTTTCCTACTGAGCCCTTCTCTGGCCCCTTTTATATGCTTTTTTTTTTTTTTTTGACTTTGAGATAGGGTCTCACTGTGTAGCCCTGGATGTCCTGGAACTCAATTTGTAGACCAGGATGGCCTTGAATTTGCAGATATCTGCCTGCTTCAGCCTCCAGAGTGCTGGGATTAAAGGCTGAACACAATTTAAGGGAGAAGAGCCTATATCTGTCTTACAGGTCACAGTCTGTCGTGGTGGAAGAAGTCAGTCAGTGCAGGAACTCAAGGCCAGAGCCTGACGGGCAGGCGGGAGCGAGGCACAGACCGTGGAGAACACTGCTAACTGGCTTGCTGGCTACCCTTCTCACATGGCCTATACCAACATAAGCAGGGATGATACATCCCCAAGTGGGCTGAGCCCTCTTACATCAATTAATAATTAAGAAAATATCCCAAACATGCCCACTAATCTGATGGAGGCAATTCCTCAACTGAGGCTTCTGTTTCCAGGTACACCTAGGCTTGCATCAGATTAAAAACAAACAAACAAACAAATAAATAAAAAAAACCCAAACCGAAGACAGCACATTTATAAACAACAGAGAGAGCAAAATTGTCAACTATTAGGACATTTAGAGCCATCAAGTAATACCTGATGGAATTTTAGGAATAAAAGCATTTTGTTCCACTGTCAGCAATAAACCTTATTTTAATTGAAAACTTAAAAAAAAAATCTACCACATTTGGGAGCCCTTGAGGCTAATGCACGAAATAGCCACACAACCCTTCACGCACAACTGCCTGACCTTTAAAGTAGTTTTCATGATGAAAACTTAAAGTCTCTCAAAAATAAATGCAACTCTTCCTCATAAAAATCATTTATTTTACTAGGATTAGTACCATGATTAAGTATTTCTGGAAGCAGAAATACAAAGGGCCTGCTCAGTCACTTAGTCTGGATTAAAATAACTAGAATCTGAGTGAAAACCAGTTTCATGTCTCACATCATTATGAAAACATTTTCAAAGGGAGCAGTTCTATATTTTGCCCAAGAAGTGCTCTACTGCATGACAAGAGGAAGCAGGGCAGCTAGGGGCTGTGGGAGCCGGGAGAGGGGATGTTAAGAAAACGCACGTGGCTCGTGAAGGCTGAAAAGAAAAAGATCATTTTTAACCACTTACGGCAGGTCTTAACTGGCTGTGGTAAGAGCAAGAGTGGCATTTGGGAATGGCTGCCCGGTTCAGAGCCACTAAGGTTCAGGAATGCAAGTTTTTCTAGAAAATATCAAAGGGCTCTACACACACGAAATATACCTTTCAAAATAACCAGGGAGCCC
Source organism: Microtus ochrogaster (assembly GCF_000317375.1). Taxonomy (NCBI): domain Eukaryota; kingdom Metazoa; phylum Chordata; class Mammalia; order Rodentia; family Cricetidae; genus Microtus; species Microtus ochrogaster. The sequence goes on along the minus strand of NC_022022.1, from coordinate 39,111,848 downwards.
CTCATAAAAACACTGTAATGGAAGAAGAACAGATACAAGCATACCAAAAAAGTGATCACCAGTATTAAATGCTGGCATCTGCTTCATAGTAAACGTGGAAACTATGTCCTAGAGGAGCTCAGGCAGAAGAGACACGCTGCACTGAAGACGAGTGCACCCCACAGCTGGGGAGCCAGCAGGGTGAGCGCCTGGATTACAGAGGTCATACTCTGCACGGGCAAGCCTGACGCTATGTGAAGGGAGTTTCGCTGTGCCTGTTGCCTTGGTAAAGAGGATCTGTAGCACGGAGGGGTGTGTGTAGTGTTTCTGAGTGGTTCACTTCAGAGTGCCTTTCAGAGGCTCAGACACTTGGGCTTGATGAACAGGACAAAGGCAGCTCACATTATCTTGCTTCATGGGAAGTACCTGAAATGATCTTTCTTCTGCTTAAAAGATAGCAATTCAGGTTGCAGAGTGATTGAGAAGCAGCTGTTAACTCTAGTAATGGAAAGGGCAAAACAATTCAGAGCTAAAAATATGCTTAAGCTATTGGTCAAACAGTATTACAAGTAATATAGTTTCTAATGATTTTCCCATGGTCTAGGCATCTGGGAAAGAACAAGCAGCCTCCCCCAACAGATTGGCGCTGCGGCCTCCTACTAGAGACGTCCCCTAAGTAAGACAGGAACACACATGGATATATGACTTCTAAATGCTGTAGTCAAGGCTCTGGGAAGGGACACATTCTAGTGGCAAACCATGAAGGCCTAGTGGCTGGAAACACTTCCCTAACTGGAGAAGCTGGTCAAACTGCTAGGCTTCCCATTTCCAGACACTGGAAGACACCATAGGAAGGCACACTCAGTGAAGCAGGGTCACAGAGCTGCTTGCTGTTGTTGGCACGGCCACGGTCCGGAAGGCAGGAATGGGGAACAATGAGGCTCCTATTTTTTACAGTGCTTATGGAAGACTGCAGTTACTCTGAAACTCCTCCATCAACATCTAAAAGCTACATGGAAAAAAATGGCAGAGTTCAACATTTTAGCCTAGCTACAAGTTTACACCAAGTACCTATTACATAACTCTCCAAATCTCAAAATCTACTTGTTTGCCATGACAACTGTTAGACTCTTCATTTTATTTTTCCTTGGTCCTTTCTAAAGCCCTGCTGCAGAAAAGTAAAAATCTCTACAGACACCATGTTTTAAAAAACAAAAACACTAAAAACAACTCCTGTGTTTAAAGAAATACATTGCTACATTGTTTAAAGAAACAAGTGCTATTATATTAACAACAAGTAGATGAGCATGTTACATGATATAATTAGAAAGCTATAAATGTATCTAAAGAATACTTTCAAATTTATAAAATATTTGTTATGTCTTTACAAGAGGGACACCTAGTGGCTAGCTTCTAAAATAGGACAGGAGCTCTTAAATACTAATTCACATTTTTAACAATGGTCATGTCTCTGTGATCTTAATTCTGTAAAGATGACAGATACTTTTGTAGAAAGCAAACAAAACAAAACTCCTAATCAAACAAAAGACACAAAATCCCCAGTCCTAAGTCCAAAGGCTGGCTTGAGAAGTCTAAACCTCAGTTCTTAGCAGGAAGTAGGAGAAAAATAAGCAGGTCTTTGGGTTGCCTAGAACTGGGGCAGGGGTAATAAAGCCACAGGAAGATGGACTTCGGGCAGAAGAAGATGAAGTGTGGGCCCTTCTGGAGAACAGGCGGTCAGTCCACACAATGATACAGGTTGAGTTGAGAGTAGAGTGAAACCCACAGGCTGAGTACTCCAAACGCGTGACTGCTGCCTGTTCAGACATCAGCAGAGAGGCTTCCTCCTGCAGCAGGCGGAACAAATACAGAGACCCACAGCCTGCATGCATGCCTGGCACCTGGGGAGCCCAGAAGAGGGTGTTGGTTCTCTTAAAGCTGGAGTTACAGATGGTTCTGAGCTGCCATATGGGTGCTGGGAATTAAGCCTGGGTCTTCTAGAAGAGCTGACAGTGCTCTTAACTGCTGAACCACCTCTCTAGTCCACAAGACGTATTTTTAATTATGTGCACGTGTTCATGTCTATGTTAGAGTGTGTGCATGTACATGAAAATGCTCACAGAAGCCAAGAGAGAGAATCCGACCTCCTGCAGTTGGAGGCACAGAAGGCTGTGAGTCACTTGACCTGGATGCTGATAATCAAACTTGAGTCTTCTGCAAGATCAATTAATTTTTAACTGCTGAGTCATCTTTCCAGCCCATAGTACAACTTTTTAAGGCAATTTCCTAAGGTGTACATAGTATAGAATGCTTTATTAGCTAGTATTATTCAACACAGAAATTCCCTTGTTGATAAGTATAACAAAATGAAGACAAATTATTAAACTGCATTAAAATAACTGCCCTTGGATATTCTGCCATTGACTATTCTGGCCTGTTTGCCTTTACATTAAATGGCTCCTAGACTGCTGTAATGTTGGCTTGTATGGTACTTAGGAAACTTTTCATTGCTCTTGACATGCTTACTTTGAGCAGTATTCTTTGCCCAATTTTCTATTGGCCACCAAAATTCAATACTAGAAAGCTTATCTGAACCATCTGATAACCAGGTACTAAATTTATACACAAGTAAATTCTGGGTGGGATAAATTGTTTCCATGAACCCTTATGACAGTCTTAGCTATTTCTCTCATAGTGGCCACTCTGGCTTGAGGCTGCCCCTAGGTGAAATCATTCAAAGACTTGCTCACAAGTAAAATGATAAGATATGTTTAAAAATAAAATGTTCTAAACTCAAAACATTCTGAGCTATTTGATGCATTTCAGATTTTGAATTTTCAGATTAGGGGTGCTCTACTGGTAAAGTTTATGCAAATACTATAAAACCTAAACAATTCCTAAATCTGAAACATTTCAGTTTCAAGTTTCAATTGGAGCCACTCAGCCCGTGACGGGGAAGGCACTGCAGTTTCAGGCATCTGTCCAGTGAGAATCACACCTCAAAGTCGTTCCTCAGTTGACAAGTACCTTCTCCCTGCACTTCCAACAATTCCCGCTTAACCAAAACAGACCTGCACCTACTCACCTACGTTCTTCAAGCAACCAACAAGAAGATACACAGTTTCCACAAGCAAAGTCCAAAAGACAGTGCAAGGTTGGAGTGGGGATAAAAGCACACATTTTCACATGATGGTGTCAGGATACTTTTCAAATATTAAACTTCCAGCCAAAATCATAAAAAACCTGTACATACCTATCAACATAATCCTTAAAATCACAAACACATATGGCTTAAATTTCAGAAAGGAACAAAATGGTACACACTTCCTACCCACACGTGCGAGAGTCCGCCAGAGTCCTGTGCTGGGAAACTTTACATCACACGCATACGTACGCTCCTATTTCTGGGTAGAGAATGAGCCCCACAACAGCAATGCTGTTTCATAAGGAAGGGAAAGAAAGCAAGGCCAGCATGCATCCACTCTGTGTTGTCTCCTGCCATGCTGTAGAGGTAAGAAGGCCCTTACCAGACACGAAGCACACCCTGGTACCATGATCTTACACTTTTAAGTCCCTAAAAGAACAATCCAAAACTTCTTTTAAAAATTACCCAGCCAGTGATTATTCTGTTACAGTACAAACAGAGACTAAGACACCTTCTCCAAAGTCGCTGCCCTTATAAAATACAGTAGTCCTTTCTTACCAGCGGCTTCACTTCTTTGGTTTCATATCCACAGTTAGCTGTGAGCTGAACAGTCAAGTGGAAAATTCCCCAAATAAACAATTCCTAAGTTTCAAACTGCACAGCTCTGAGAGGTGAGATGAAATCTGCTCTGTCCCATGAAACAAGACTTACACAATCCCTTGTCTGCCACATCTACACTGTGCATGTGTGCTACCTGCCTGAGCACCAGGAGCTGCTGTCTTAGTCACTAGACCGTTGCAGTGAGGCTGTTGACCTAATGCTTCTTTTATTTAACAATGTCTCCAAAGTGTAAGAGTAGTGATGCTAGCAATGTGAATATACCAAAAAAAAAAAAAAAAAAAAAGAAAGGTAAAATGCTGTCTTTAAGTAAAACATTGGAAGCCCTCATTTTAACGGGAGGAGGGGAGCAAAGTAAAAAGTCATATGCTGAGATTCCTGAGGTCCAGGATAAGAGCAAACTGTGCTGACTTTGCTAGTATGCCTCAAACCGCAGTGATGACTGCGGTATCCAACTCTGTAGTTAGCTTCTGCGAAGAGCGTCATGTGCTCTGACTGGTGATGGAGAACACTAGGAAGCTACTGAGTCTCAATGCTGAGCACCACTCCATCGTCTCATGCCACCACTACAATGAGAACAGAACAGGAAGATGCTGAGACCACATTCATACAGCTTTCACTCGTGTAGACTGCCGTACTTGTTCTATTTATTATAACTGTTGCTAATCTCTTAATGTACCTAATTTATAAACTGAATGACAGCACAAGTATGTATGTATAGAACAAACTATACACATACAAGATCTGGGATCACAATATAAGGAATCTCTGGAAGGCTTGGAATGCAAATCCTATAGATGGAAAAAAGGAGGAGGGAGAGTGGACAGCCACTGTATGGTATATATGTATATACATTTTATATTTTACACAGTAAGTCTGCAATAAGCATTTACATATATCTTTAGTCACTTGATACTTTTGGCAATCATTCTAAATGAGTATATTTCATTTGGGAGGCTGATGACTACCTTTTCCTAGCTATTAAGTCCACTGATAAATTCCTAGAAGAACTGCTTGGTTAGTAAGTGCTTACATGCCTCCCCATCACCCTTTTCCCACCACTTGCCCTTACCTTTCTATTGTTTACATTAAATATTTAGGGCAGTAAGGCAGACGAGACAATCTGAAAAGTCTTCCAGGAAAACCTGGTAATAAGTCAGGATAACCAAGAAGCCCTCTGGTGACATCAGGCAAAGTTGGCCCAATAAGCTGAACACCTCTAAGTAAGATCACAAGATCAGTGGACAAATAACTAGAAAACTCTACTCTCCAGCAAAAGGGGAGAACGAGGAAAATTTATCCCAGTTTGGGGGGTGGGGAGAAAGAGAGAGGCATGTAGAAAGAAATCTGTGCTGTGACAATGTTTCATGCAGTCACAGGGATTAGGTTCTGGTGCTGAGAATGCAGCTCAGAGGCACAGCACCTGCACGGTATGAGTGAGGCCATGGACTGGTCCTCCTGCACCATCTTTACTACACATGTCATTAAGATCTATGCATTTCACAGTATGCAAACTACTGCATCAAAGGAAGAATGCAAGCAGCTACTGAGCTCTGGCTAATAATGCTGAAACACAGAGGCCAGTACAATGATGCCTGCAATAACTTTGAAATGCCCAAAGATGGTGGACTGAAAGATGGGTAGATGTGATTGTGCTGGCTGGTTTTGTCAACTTGCCATAAACCTAGTCACATCTGGGAAGACTGGCCTGTAGGCATGTCTCTGAAGTTCTTGATGAATGACTGATGTGGGAGCATCCAGCCCTCTGTGGGTGGTATCATCTTTGGGCAGGCGGTCCTGGGGGTCATAAGTAAACAGGCTACACAAGTGCTGTGGAGCAAGTCAGAAAGTGGAGTTCCTCCAGGGTCTCTGCTTCAGCTCCTGCCTCCAGTTCTTACCCCGACTTCCTTTGATGATGGACTGTTATGTTGAAATGTAAGCAAAATAACCCCTTTTTGCTCCAGGTTGTTTTCGGTCATGGTGTTTAACAAAGAAATGGAAACCCAACTAAGACAGTGACTGAACAATTAAATTATACTGGGGAAAATTCAATGGGCAAAACTAATATATAAACATAATAGTTGAGATGGTTAACTTGACAGAAGGCAGCAGCTGTGCCCAAGGGAGGTGAAAAAACTTGGGTGACAGTGGTACCCTCCTCCTAGACAGTGGTGCACTAGCACACACATCTGCATCCCAGTCTCCAGAGGAAGAAGCACGAGATCACAAGTGAACAACAGTGAGTCTGGGACAGCCTGGGCTGGACAAGACCCTGCCTCAAAGGAAAAATAAACAAATACATAAAAGGAAAAGAAACTAAACTATTAACAGACAAACCTGGAAAGTATACCATAAAATTTAAAAGGTTTCTTTTCTCAGGCAGGGTCTCACTACACTCTCTGTGTGGCCTGGGACTTGTGGTCACCATATTTCAGTCTCCTGAGTGCTGAGGTAATGATGTACCACCATGCCTGGCTCACATTCTTTACAGGCCTCCACTAAGGAAATTTAAAAGGGAAAAAAGGACCCTAAAAGGACATAAACATTAGTCATGTAGGCACAATAAAACTATTCCCCTTGCCAGGCAGTGGTATTACACACCTTTAATCCTAGCACTCGGGAGGCAGAGGCAGGGGGATCTCTGAGTTTGAGGCCAGCCTGGTCTATAAGAGCTAGTTCCAGGACAGGCTCTAAAGCTACAGAGAAACCCTGTCTCCAAAAACCAGAAACCAAAAAAAACCAAAACAACAAAATACAAACCAAACAAACAAAAAACCCTACTCCCCTTTCACTCCTGAGGAAAATGCTGCACAGGCGGTGTACAGACAAAAAGACGTGGGTTGCAGAGCTAGTTGTAAATGAGATCTGAAGCCAGAGTATTTAAAACAGAAATCAGGAAAGTATTTCCCCCATGGTTATAGACACAAACTACAAGGTGTAACGTAATACAGAATGTCTGTAATGCAAACAACATATTTAAATGTCCTCAGTACAGGTCAATAGCTTCAACCAAAGGGTATTTAATTAATTACTGGAGACAAAACACTACAAATACAAGACCAGCCTCACATCTCTGTAATTTCACAAGGAAAACACTAGGGCACAAGTGTTCGGTTTGCTATCTTGGAATGGCCCACAATTAAAATGAAGCCACTAAACCCAGTGACTGATGGAACAATCTTCCCCACATCCCTTATCCGGAGACACAGCGCTACACTTGGAGCCCCAAGAATTAAGCTGGGATGACAGTCACAAGTGCCCCTTCCCAACACAGCACACATCTATGGACAAGGCACAAACTGGTTACTCTGAAGTTAACCAAAGTATGTCAAATTCTGTGTGGTGGTTTCAAAGTACACAATCCCACATTCGATACAAGTAGGTAATTACTTTACTTTGGAAACCAACCATGAACAAGGAGAATCAATCTCACTAATATTATGCCTTAAATCACAAATTAAATGAATAATGCCATTTTCTAATTACATAACATCGTTTGGAATGGTAGAAGTTCTATTAAATAAAATTGATCATGATTCTGATCATAAACAAGAGGCCAAGGTACACATGGTTGCAAGCCTACAGTCCCAACTACTTGGGAGGCTGAAATGGGAAATCACCTGAGTCAGAACTGACAGTTCTGGCTGAATTTAGGCAATAAGCCCCCATATATTCTCCTGATGCTCTAGGTCTCAGAGAAAACTCCACAACACTACTACTAAGCAGGTTCTTAGCTGGGTGCCTTGGTGGTCGCCATTAGAAATGCATGCTTTCAAACTCCAAACCAGTCACAAGCATTACTGAGGCACTATCAGAAATATGTCACCAAATTCCAAATTACTGAGATTAAACTACAAGTACAGTTACTGATCTGTTATGCACACTAACATTCCAGAAGCTTCTCAAAGGACATGAAGATAACAAACACATCCCCAAATCTTGACTAGTCAGAGGACAGCAAATATCACTCTCTCTTGTCATCTAGTAACAGTTTACAGATCATATTTTTGTTAGCAATGTTCTAAAGCAAACCAAATCCTAGAGGTTGTTCCCCATCAAATCAGAACAGCTATATAGTAAAAGCAAGAGACCTACCTATGGTCAAAAACTGTTGAGTTCTCTTTCCTCTTGCTGAATCCGTTGGGTAGAAGCCTCAAGAAAATACCTTGCTTTCGGGCACGATTTTTCATAAAGAATAGCTAGCAACAAAGCCAAACATAAGTTAATTTCAGAATACCTTACAATTTATAATCGAATAAAGCTATACAAGGAGGGGACAAAATAAGATATAAAAACACATGCCTCTAACATATGTTACTCCACCCTGAGTTGGTTATTAAGTTCAAGAAGGTAACTCCACCAGATTCTCAATGTTAAAATTATCAACTGAGCCGACTATTGAGCTAAGGAAGAAAATAAAAATCACTCAAAGGAAGGGCAGTACTGTAGCTGAGCAGCACTGCAGCTGCGCACACACAGGACAGCAGGCCACATGAGCAGCACTGCAGCAGTGTATGCACGGGGCATCAGGCCACCTGAGCAGCACTGCAGCTGAGCACACACAGGAAAGGGCTTCCTGACAAACACAGAATACTACCTGTAAAGGAAATGAGCAAAAGATAACACTTAGACTGAAATGAAGGCATGCTCACCAATAGTGAAAGATAAACCATACAAAAGTTTATAACATCCCATCAAGTATCGACCAGTATCTAAACCCCACAAAGACAGCTCAGCAGGCTAACGACGCCTCAGTGGGTAGTTTACTGCACAAGCATGGAGAACTGAGTGTGAAATCACAGGACCTGCACAAAGCTTGGTGTGAGAGCCAAGTCTGCTATCCCAGTCTCCTATGGATTGACGGGAGCCGGAGAAGAGGTAAGAAAGCCGCACCAGAGGCTGTCCTCCGACCTCCACACATGTGCCACGGCAAGTGTCTGCACACACTGACTCTCAGACAAAGGGAACCAGAAGCTGAACAAGATGATGAACCAATGGCTTAAGCACACACAAGTGGAAATCCAAATGCTCAATAAAATGCTTTCCTTCTCAAAAGGAGAAAGTGAATGGTAAAACTAAAATCCAACACAATTTTATTAAAAGCTGAAGGAAATTTAGACATACTGGCCAGAATGAGAACTGGTAATAATATGCCATGCGGTGGTGGCGCACGCCTTTAATCCCAGCACTTAGGAGGCAGAGGCAGGTGAATCTCTGAGTTTGAGGCTAGCCTGGTCTACAGAGTGAGTTCCAGGACAAGACTACAGATGGGAACCTTGTCTTTAACTCCCCCAGCACCCTCTTCCACCCGAAAAAAGGAAAAAAGCGAATGAAAGGAAACCAGTAATAACCACTACAGAGTAAGCTCTACTAACATCCAGTTAAGGACTTGAGCAAAGCTCATCAAGACAACTCCACGTTCAAGTATAATCCCTCAGAGAGCACACACCAGCAGACCATAATTCAAAGCCAAAGATTCCCAACAGCATTGTTTTAAAGCTGGTGTTGTTTTGGTTGTTACTGAAAATCTGTTCTATGAATAACAGCATAAGCAAAGGTTGTGTTTCTAAGACAACTCTGGAAAGGTGACTTGGGCAGTGAGGAACACCAGAGGGTGACGAGGAACTCCAGAGGGTGACGAGGAACTCCAGGAACATCTTGTCCCAGGCCCAGCCGCAGTTTCAGATTCTCATCATATCATTAATTGTTACACTGTATTTCCATTTTATGATTGTTTGTTTTTCGAGGCAGGGTTTCTCTGTAGCTATGGAGCCTGTCCTGGAACTTGCTCTATAGACCAGGCTGGCCTCGAACTTACACAGAGATCCACCTGCCTCTGTCTCCCAAGTGCTACCACCACAACCGGGCCATTTTATGGTTTTTAAATCTATGTTGTATTTTACAATAAAAATAGAACTTAGTGATGCTTAATTTAACCTGAGTAGTAGTAGGTATTGGTAACTTTCTCCATGTGTGTTATCATCTTGGTACCAATAATACAGGTGTATGAAAAATCCTAACATCAGACTGGGCGGTGGTGGAGCACGCCTTTAATCCCACCACTTGGGAGGCAGAGGCAGGTGGATTCTGTGAGTTCGAGGGCAGCCTGGTCTATAAGAGCTAGTTCCAGGGTAGGCTCCAAAACTACAGAGAAGCCCTGTGTGCGGGGGCGGGGAGGGGGAGGGACGGGACCATCTCTGAGTCCATCACAGTATTATAACATCTCACATGTGTAATCTTTGATTTTCCTAGTGTTTAAGGGACGTGTGTTAGGACACAGGGTCGTATTAACTGTTTTGTCAAAACTGGAATCCCAGCACACTCAAGCCACCACCACCACCACCTCTCATATGGCAGACACCCCTGAACCTATTCTTCGTGCTTCAATCTTCCATTGTGGTTCCTTAACCAAGCAGCAAAAGTGATCCTTTTTTAAAAGATATTTATGTGCATGAGTGTTTATCTTCTTGTATGTGTTTTGCATCATGCGTGTGGACCTCTGGAACACGGGCGTGTTCATCTCTGTCTAGTCCACAGTCCCCTGCAAGATCACCCGGTGATTAACTGCTGAGCCGGCTCTCGAGGCTCAAGAAAGCTCTTTTAAAGACCAAAACATGCTCAACTCCTCCCTTGTCTTGTTTCTTTGCTGCTGCTGTTTGTTTGTTTTTTGAGGCAGGGTTTCTTTGTGTATCCCCGGCTGTCCTCTCTCTGTAGATCACGATGGCCTCAGAAATTTGCTTACATCTGCTTCCAGAGTTCTGGGATTAAAGGCGTGCACACTACTGCCAGGTTTTTTTCTTTTTTGAGAAAAGGTCTCAGCTGGGCAGTGGTGGTACACACCTTTAATCCCACCACTGGGGAGGCAGGTGGATCTCTGTGAGTTCGAGGCCACCCTGGTCTACAGATACTGTTCCAGGACAGCTATAGATACAGAAAGAAACCCTGTCTCAGAACAAACAAACAAACAAACAAAGGTCTCATATATGCCTGCATGGCCTGGAACTCAAGAGACTCGCCTGCCTCTCGGCTTCCTGAGTGCCATACTAAAGGCACCACCACACCCAGCCTCCCTGGGAACTCTTACAGGCACCCTAGGCTCTATTTAGTATCCCTCCCCAGTCACCATGCTTCAGTCACCTTGCCCCTTGTAATCCCCAAACATAAACATCAGTTCTCTACCTGCATCTTGTTCGGTCAAAGTCTTGCAATGTCTTCCTCCAAGTGTGGCGTCACAGGTTTGTGCCACTTTTGCCTATAATTCTACCCAGAAGAGTTTTCTTCCAAATGTCTCTGTCTCTTTCATACCATTACGGTCACTGCCTAGCCATCCCCTCTACCACTGTGCTGACAATCATCCCCTGAAGAGCTCATGCCCCTCACACGTCACTGTTCTCTTTCGTCTTTTGATCCATCCTAATTTTCCACACGGACTTAAGCTTGTGAGATTATTATATTTGTTATTCTACATATTCTGACTCTCCCACCTCTATAACTCCCCCTACATGACAGACTCCTCAAGGTAAGGATCTGTCTTGACTACCAGGACAGTCCCAGATCACAGTGGCCACGTGATACAGCCGAGAGGTTTACAAATAAACTGATTGCAAGAAATTTGAACTTGAGAAGATCAATGGAAATACTTACATATTTTTTGTGCTTTGGCCTTTTCAAGAAAGTATCTCTTGAAACCTGGTCTGCTGTTCTTGCCACGTCTTCCAAAAATCGATAGTCTAATTTCAGAATGGAAAAATGAGTAAGTGACATGTGCCGGCGGCCGGGAAGCATTTACCTGCTGTGCACAGAAGGACTCACCGCTCAGCAGATTCATCTCAGTAAACTGCTGCAGCGAGACATAGGCAGTTCTATCGCGGACACCGTTACAAGGCAGCTCTGCTTTGTGCTTCTTTACGCAGCGCAAACTGCGGGAGCAAACAGGAAGCAGCTCTGTACCCGAAGTTGAGTGCAGAGGGGTGGGGATAAGGTAGGAAGTTATGTATCTACCTGCAGGAATAGCGCATGCAGCGTGGACATCGGTACTTCGCTTCTTCCGTCCCACAAGTTCCACACCTGTAAAAGCGCACCTGTGACTTCATACTCAAACACTAACTCTACTTACAATCTCTGAATGCCGACCCACGGACTCAAGGCAGGCAACACAAAGAAGCATGGGCCAGCAACTCTGATAAAACATTTGATAGCTGGCATTGAAAATTATGAAAATGTCTGCAAATGACATTTACGATAAAATGCAATTCGAGAAAACAATATATAATATGGGGAAAATCTCATTTTGGCTTTTCTGCTGCAATTACAGAATAAATGAATGGGTGATTTTTTTAAGTCTGTAATTTATGGAGATTTTGTGTGTGCCTAGATGTTACATTTGGATATTATAAAAGCATATACACCAGCAAAACAAGATAGAATGAGACAAGGCTAAATTTAACAGTAATGTATGCCTTTTCCAAAAGTTCACATCTACTTTAGAACGGACACCAGAATAAGCCAGGGATGGTATTACTCATCTTCTCAACCACAGCTCACCCCGTAGATTCAGTTCAGACAGTCCGAGCTGTTTGAGACAGAATCTGATCACAGTTTTGGTTCTTTGTGCCATCGCACGAACACACTAAAGAAATTACAGCCAAGGAATAAGCATTCATAGGAGCCGTGCAAAACTTCAAGAGGAGGCTGTCTATTAACTCCGCCCACCCTTTCATTGTTGGCTTTTATTAGATAGCCGCTAACTCCTATTTTCTCTAGTGGGTGAAGCCCTGCACAAGAGCGTCACAGCTAATAAGACCTGGTTCCACAAAGGTCTCTGACCCCCAGAATTTTCTCCCTAAGTTGACAATTCCATGCTGGACACTGCCACTTCACACAGTGACCCAGACTTCAGGGACCCACTTCGCGCCTGATTTAATTTACTCTGCTGTTAGAGTAGCTTCGTTCGCACAATGTTCTATTTCCCATCTGGGTTTTCTCCCTGCCCTACCTTGACATAGCCAACTTCCTCTTGCAGCCCACTCGGGGTTTCGTCTGGGGCTCTTCCTTCACCTGCGCGCCGTCCATCTCTTCTCTCTTGAGGCAACCCTCTTCTTTGAGGCGCACTCCCTCCAACACCTGCTCCTCCTTTACGTTCTGACCAACAAACAACTCCGGTTTTACATTCAAGTCCTCCGTCACTTCTTCCCAGTCCGTTACCTCCTCCTTCACCTTCACTTTCTCTTCCTTTACTTCTGGCGCACCCACCGTCTCCTCTTTCACCACCAGGCTACCAGCCGTCTCCTGCTTCACCTCCAGGGCGCCCACCTTCTCATCCTTCACCTCAGGCCCACCCTCCACCTCCTGCTTCACCCAGCGGCTGACCGAGATGCCACCGTCTACATCTGACCAGTCCACCACTTCCTGCTTCACCACGGCTAGATCCATCTTTATCTCCTCCGCATCCTCTGTGGTCTCAACGCCTGCCAGTCCGATCCTCTCCTCTCCATCGCCAGCCTCGGGGCTCCCACCTAAGTCCCAGGCTCCCTCCCCGCCAGCCTCGGGTCTCGGCCGCGCCCCCTCCGCTACCCTCTGGGGACCTCCTCCCGGAGTCCCTTCCTTCTCCGCCGCCAACTCCATCAGCTCCCGAGCCTAGGCCGACACTGCCACTCCGTTCTTCAGGGTGGCGCTACCACGCCAACAAGCGGGATTACCACACAAATCACCGACAGCGCCACACATGTGCAACCCAGAAGCCGCCAGCTTTGCACGCCCAGTAGATGCGGAATGAGCCGTAAAGCAACTCTTCCGCCCCACGACTCTTCACGACTTGTGGATTTTTTTACGGCGCTGTCGCTTTGCACCGCTTCAGGCCTTGAGAGACCGCTCCCAGGCTCCAAAATTGGTGTCCTAAACCGGGCGGTGGTGGCGCACGCCTTTAATCCCAGCACTTGGGAGGCAGAGGCAGGCGGATCTCTGTGAGTTCGAGACCAGCCTGGTCTAGAAGAGCTAGTTCCAGGACAGGCTCCAAACCCACAGAGAAACCCTGTCTCGAAAAACCAAAAAAAAAAAAAAAACAAAAAAACAAAATTGGTGTCCTGGGTACTGAAACGATAGTCTCGAAGTAACCTGCTTTAGCCTGTATTAAGGATTAACTCTAATAATGGAGGACAGATTCCCATGTTCCTCTAAAGTTTAGAACAGTGATTCTCAACCTTGCTAATCCTGCGACCCTTTAATACAGTTCCTGTTGCAGTGAGCCCCCCACCATAAAATTATTTTCATTGCTGCTGCATAACTGTAATTTTTGCTATTGTTATTAATCGTAATGTAATCCTGGCGGTGGTGGCGCACGCCTTTAATCCCAGCACTCGGGAGGCAGAGGCAGGTGGATCTCTGTGAGTTCGAGGCCAGCCTGGTCTATGAGAGCTAGTTCCAGGACAAAGCTACAGAGAAACCTTTTCTTGAAAAAACAAAAACAAAAAAACCAAAACAAGACAAAACATCGTAAGGTAAATGTTTTTGAAGATAGAAGTTTGCCATAGGGGTCACAACCCACAGGTTGAGAACCTCTGGTCTAAACTGTCATGATTCACCTTTACCAAGGTAGTAGAAAATGCCTTTATGCTTGGGTGGCGGCGGCACACGCCTTTAATTTCAGCACACGGGAGGCAGAGGCAGGCGGATCTCTGTGTTTGAGGCCAGCCTGGTCTACAGAGTGAGATCCTGGACAGCCAGGGCTACACAGAGAAACCCTGTCTCAAAAACCAACCAATCAAACAAACAACAAAAAAGAAAATCCTTTAATCCTGTTGTTTAGGAGCTAGAGGCAGGAGTATCTCTGCGACTTAGAAAAGCCAGCCCTGTCTGCATAGTAAGTTCTGGGTCAGCCAGGGCTATATAGTGAGGCCCTGTTTCAAAAACAAAACAAACAGGGGGAGAAGAAAGACCAGGGAGAGAGGGGGGAGAGAAAGGGGAGAGATGGATGCTTATCTAGTCCTGAAAGGATTACATGAAACCATGCCTGGGAATCACCTACTACTCCTAGCAACTGAAATTCTGGTTCTTAAACGCTAGCAATAGCCCCTCAAATCCATATGATGAAACCCTTAATCCCTAATACCACTCAATTTTGACTATATTTTGGAGATCAGTCCTTTGAAGGTATACTGGTTAAAATGAGGTCATAATAATGGGCTCTAATCCAATCTGACTGAAATATTATTTAATAAGGAATTTGCATACAAGTGGGATGAATGTACTTCTGAACCCTTGGTTTTGGACCTTTATAGCTTCTTGAATTTTGAATAAATAAGAACGGTCTTTGCTTCAGTCATCCAGTTTGCGCTATTGCTCTGGTAAACTGACACACTGGCCAACAACCATAGAGAACTGGGACCTGCTGCTGTGTGGCACTGTTTCTGGGGAAGAAGTAAACAGAGGTCTATTCATCCCAGGGAGGGACCAACAACAGACCAAAGTAAGGAGTCTACCAGCGTCCAACTTGGTGAGCCTGTGAGTACTCTGGGACTACTCAGAAGCTTCATCCTACAAATAACATAGTTGTGCTCTAAATAATGGCGGAATAATACTGTGTGTATGGACCACATTTTATTATTTGTTAATCTACTGATGGACACCTAGGCTGATTCCATGTCTTGCTTGTTGTGAATAATGTTTCAATCAACATGAGTAGGCAGGCTTGTTCCTGTTGCCTTCCCTCCTTCTTTTTCCTTTCCCCTTTTCTTTCTTTCTTTCTTGTTTTTTTTTTTTTTTTTTTTTTTTTTTTTTGAGACAGGGTTTCTCCATGTTCTCCTGGAACTGGAATCTCCTGGACTGTTGCTGGACTTGAACTTACAGAGATCTGCCTGCCTCTGGAGCACAGGGATTAAAGGCATGGGTCACCAAGATGGGCCTTTTACATTTAACTATGTATTTATTTACTTACTTATTTGTTTTTTTTAAAAAAATATTTATTTATTATGTATACAATATTCTTTCGGTATGCCTGAAGGCCAGAAGAGGGCGCAGTTGTGAGCCACCATGTGGTAGCTGGGAATTGAACTCAGGACCTTTGGAAGAGCAGTCAATGCTCTTAACCACTGAGCCATCTCTCCAGCCCTTATTTGTCTTTTTTTTTCAAGCAGGTTTTCTCTATGTAGCTCTACCTATAACTCTCTGTGTACACCAGGCTGACCTCAAACTCAGAAATCTGCCTGTGCTCCCACACCCAGCAGAAAGGGGCAGGTTTCTGTGTAGTGTGCTGCTTTAGGTGCCTTCAGGTGTGTGCTTTGGAAGGGGACGACTTCTGGAGAAGATGGTGGCTCTAACTTTAGTTTTCTAAGGAACCCCTATACTTATTTCCATAAGGGCACGCCATCTACACCCATACCAATAGTAGATAGGGTTCCTTTTCTCTTAGTATCCTCACCAGCCCCTGTTTGATTTCATGATGACAGTCAGTCTAACTGGGGAAAGATGGACTCCTAATGTACTCTGATTTGAAATCTACTGGCTATGGATGTCAAGCATTTTTTCATATTTTTTTTTGCCATTTAGATTTTCACTTGTTTATTATTGTATGTGTGTATGATGTATGTATGTGAGCACATGTATGCTATAACAAACATGTGGATGTCAGAGGACAACATTGGCACACATTGTTATATTATCCAGACTATATTCTGTAAGCCAGTCTAAAAAAAATCCCCCACCTTTATGTGTATGTATGTATGTTTATGTGTACGTATGTATGTATGTATGTGTGTGTGTATGTATGTATATGTATCCTTTCATTTCTGCCCCTTTTGAGAACCCTGAAAGTATAGTCCTGGAGGGTGTATCAGTTACTCTTCTTGATGCTGTGGAAAATGCCTGACAGATGCAGCTTCAGGAAGAAAGGGTTTATTTTGGTTCATACTTTGAGGATAAATAGTCAGTACATCATGTCGGAGAAGACATGGCAGCTGGAGGCTGCTGGTTGCATTGCTTCCCCCTCCACAGGAAACAGATGAACGCTAGTGCTACTGTTCAAAAATTCCCAGGATGCTTAATGGTCTTCATAACTCAGGGGCAAATTGGTACCGTTCATATTTGAGAACCATTTGGTAAAGTCATTATAACTATACTTTCCTAAGCTCTCTAAGGACTACTGAGCACATGAAATAGGATTATCTGAATTAACACAAACTTGCAGCATAAAATACACAGTTTAATGAGAAAGTAATGTAAATGATCTCATTAATAATAGTTTTGTAAGTGTTACAGCTCTGAAGAGAAAGGTATCCAGGTAGTCAGAAGCCAAGGAAGACCTACAGTTTAGAAGGGGAAGGTATCCTGTAGCTCTGAAGGGAAAGGCATCCCAACAGAAGTATTTCAGTTCTGTTCTGGTAGGGGCAATTCCCCTAGCAAAGTGTTACGGTCCTTGCTCCAGGAAAGATTTCCCTGAGGTCACTATAACAGTTCTACTCCAGCAGGGCAGAGTTTCCCCAGAGAGCCTGTCGCAACTCTGCTCTGTTCTGCTCCTGAGATATGTTACAATATAACCAGTCTGCTCCAGCAAGGGAAAGTTTCCCCAGCCAAAGAGTTAGAGCTCAGCTCTGGGTCTGCTCCACTCTGCTTTGATGAGAGCTGTTACAGTCTGCTCTACTTCCTTCCGGTGAAAGAAAGTCTTTACAACAAACCCCACCCAAGACGTCTATTGGGAGGAAGAATCCAGGAGAGTGGCTACCTCTGCCAGTGTGGGAAAAGAACAGCCCCCAAATGAACAGGCACAGGGCATACATAGGGTTTCTTAGGGGTGGAGCTTTCCAAGGTAGAGATTTTCAGGATGGGGATCAGTAGGCTCTCAATTCCTGAGTTTAGGACAAGCTCAAAGATTGGTTGGATTTTATGCCCAGAGATTTGCTGGGTTTCAATTCTTGAGTTGGTTAGAGGCAGGGTGCATTTCCTTGGCTCTGGTCTCAGATCCAGGGTGTTCTTTCACTGGCCCTTTTTACCCTATAACTTTGTTAATTACTTGTTATAATGATATTATTTGGAGTATAATAAATGATATATATTGTTGAAATTAATTTTATCTCTTTTTTGCTTATTCAAATGAAGCTATTAGGGAGTTTTAAATTTTTTACATATATACATATATATATTGCAATTGTAAAATGCTACCTGGAGCTTTGTTATTAAAACTCAAATTTTATTACACATAGTTAACATAAAGTGAATATTTAAGAGTTATCTAAGCATATAATTAATTTATTAATTTGTTAACCTAGTAAGTAAATATTTAGCTTTTTTTCTAATCCATTCTCCAAACAATGGCTTGGTCTTATAGATAAAAGTTTGATAATTTCAGGTACCTCTTTGAAAACCTCAAGTGTCTAATAGTTGCTCTGAAGATAATGAACTGCATCCATATTACAGCTCTACAAAGGTTGTCATATCATGGCCTCTGTGTTTTTGCTTACTGTACTTACTGAAGTATTGCTTCCATGGATGTATCTGTCACTTTTCTGTTGCTGTGCTAATACACCATGACCAAGGCATCTTTGAAGAGAAAGGTTCACTTGGGCTACGGTTTCAGAGGGTCCGTCATGCGGGGAACATGGCGGCAAGCAGCAAGCATGACAGCAGGAGCAGGAAGCTGAGCGTTCACCTCTTAAGCTACGAGCTTGAAGCAGAAATATCACACTGAATGACCTGAGGCTTTGAAACACGTGCGTGCACGCGCACACACACACAGACACACACACACACACACTCACTGAATCCAGTTAGTTTTGCCCATGTACACATGGGTGTACAACTGACCACTGGAACATGGCCAACTTACCAGGGGGCTCATCCTTAAAGAAAGCCGAGGGTCCTGTGAGCCCTCACCCCATTTTTGTGGACTGATGGCAGGTCATGACATGACACCAAGGAGTTTTTCTAGCTACAATAACATGTATAGCCTGAGCTATACAGTGAGACCTTGTCTCTAAAGAAAACAAAACAAGAACAACCACCACAGAACCACTCCTTTTGATTATTCACTGTTACTTAGATTTCATGTAGTAAACTATAAACACTAAAAGTATTTTAGCTGTGGATTTTATTATAACTGATTATTCTCGTGTATGTGTACGCGTGAGTGCAAAGGTCAGAGGCCAACATTGTGTGTCTTCCTCTATGGTTCCCCTCCTTGTTTTTGACACAGGGTCTCTAACTGAAACCTAAGCACACGGATGAGCTAGACTGGCTGGCCAGCAAGCCCCAGGGACACTCCTATCGCTGCCTCCCAGGTGCTGGAGTCACAGGTGCATGCCACCATGCCTGACATTTTATTTGTGTGCTGGGGATCCAAATTCAGGTCCTTGCGCCTGCATAGCAAACATCTTGAGTGAGACATCGCCGTGGCTCCTAACTGCGAATTTAAAAAAGCAATATTTTGACCTCTTAATACTAACTGGCTTAACTTCTATAAATTAAAAATATTCAAGTGAAGAACTTGAATATAACATAGTAAAGTTCAAGTCAAGGTTTTCAGTTCTTACTCGCCGAGGACGAACATCATCTCTGTATCAAAGTGTCCATTTTATGAGACTGACTTTTCCAGTGTTTGCTTCAGGAAGTGAGACATTTTCTTGCCTTTGAACAGTAACTTTTTCCTGAGCTAGATACTTAATAAAATAAAATTATTTCTTAATGTGTGGTTGCTAACTTTTTTTTGTGGTTATGGGTAGTTCTAAAAATCCCACTGCTTGGTACAGCCAAGATGATCGCTCAGATTCCCCATCTGTCGCTTCTCTATAGAGGGGCTGTTTTTCTAACTTGGCTCTGAATTTGTCCAGGCTCTGAATCCAAAACACACACATTGCCTAATATGTGCCCAAGCCGAGGTGAAAACAACTTCCTCACACCTACCTTCCACAGGCGATCATCACCCAAGTCATGAGGAAAAGGGATGCACTAACGGGGCTGAGCACTATACATCGAAGGCCCAGTCCACACCTTTGCAATTATAGACATTGCCTGACTGCAAGGGATAAATTAACACACAAAGTGAAGATTCACAAAACACCTGCTACCTCCACGATCCAACTGCTCAAGTTTTTCCCGTGCCACTACCAGCCTTTCCTTTATTATAAGGTTGTCAAGCAAGCAAACAAAACCTATCTGTTTTGTGTAGAAAGAACCACATTTATGTTTCATTTGAGATTAAGCAGGCGTTGTGAAGACCACTATAGCTTCCTGTAGAATATTCTCCATGGAAAATATTGGCTTGGTGACAGTGCAGGCCACATAGAAAGAGTATCTGAGGGCTGGTGACATGGCTCACAGGGCAGTGGGTAGAAGTTCTTACCAAGCAAGCCTAATTGCCTGAATCAATGCCTGACTTCTGACAGTTGTTCTGAGCACAGAAGCACCACAACATGTGTGTGCCCGGTGTGACACACATGTCATACAGCTATAGAAACAGTACAAAGACACGAAAAAGGAAAACAAGTTTGAAAAAATAATTTTAGTACCTTGCTATACTTTTCAGGCTGTAGTTTAATATGATTAAACTATTCTGCCATTGGGGAGATATGTTTATAGTATGTTTGTAAATACACAGATTTTACTTGTGACCAACGGTTATGGGTTTATGTGTGTAAGTATTTTGACTTGGCTATTCATGATGTTTCTATGCAAGTACAAATACTTAAACACAAGGAATTGTGGTAAAAAATGTTATACCGTGATGATGTGTTCAGTCTTTTAGATCCAAGCTCACCAAACTCCAGGTGGGAGTACTTCAAAACAGTGCCGTGGATTACTTCCCTAAAACCAACTAAAGACCAAAAGAAATACTGAGAGAAAAGTAGTTCATCGCAGCAGAGAGTAGCAGCGAGGAAAATGGCTACCTTCTCATCACTGAATTGGGGACCAAAAAACACAAATTCTGAAAAAGCAATACCAGCAACCCTTCAAGTGGGACTGGAGACGTGGCCCAGCAGTTAAGATGACTTGATGCTCTTCCACAGGGCCATGGTTTTTCTCAGCATCCACAGTCAACTTACAAGCGCCTATAACTCTAGCTTCCGCAAATCTAATACCCTCCTCTGGCCTCCATTGTCACCTGCATAGAGATGGATTATATTCACATGGAGGCAAACACCTACAGAAATAAAAGAAAATAAGTATTAAAGAAAAGACTTGCAAGCAGTGGCGTGTGGTTTAATCCTAGTATGTGGGAGGCAGAGGCAGGTAGAGATCTGTGAACTTGGTCTACAAAGAGAGTTCAGGACAGCAAGGGCTGTAACACAGAGAACCCCGTCTCAAAAAAAAAAAAAAAAAAAAAAACAAAACCAAACCAAACAAAAAGAGAAAACCCTGCAATTAAAATTTTAATATCTAGAGAAAATACCTTTTACACATGAAATTGCAATGAGTAGATATTCTTTCTTATTGGATTTATGAAGTACACATGTAACACACGTATCATGTGTGACAGCAATGAATAGGAAACCCTCTGTGCGTGCTGTTAAAGTACGCTAAGTAGAAGTGTCTGATTGATGTACGTGAGGTTCAACTTACTATTTTCCTTAGAGATAGTGAATACTCACCAAAAGTTGACTGTGGCTAATTTAGAGCTCGATTCTGTCATCCCTCCTAGAAAATAGAACTAAGGACAGGATTTTTTTTTTAAATACAGATAAAGAAAAGCCTGCTTCTAATTATGATGGAATTGCTTATATGAGACCAAACCCACTGCTAAGAATAACCATAAAATCTGTACAGACATAAAAAAAGAGACGTTTGGCAGGTTCGGTGACCCTCCTGAGTAGCCAGTGTGAAGGGTGAGAGAAGGGAATAGCTGACACAAGCTGCACTTCCTTCATCACTTTTTCCCCTGAGGAAACCGCTGAACGGAAAGCATCCTGGAACTTCTGGCAGCCGTGTGGAGAGAGGAGCAAGCCAAGAGGATGCAACCTGGAGTTCAAGGCCGATGGAAGGTCACAGAGTCCTGGTCACCACCCTTGGCTTTCCATTGAGATGTGAAGGGAATTGAAAGCTACAAAGACAGGAAAACTGGAGAAACAATCCACTCTGACAAGGCCTAACGTCAACATTATCCCTGTCATTGATTATGGCCAACTGTAAAAGTGACTTGACTTCTTCTATGAGGGAGTAATTGATTATCGATCACAGAGTCTGCCAAGTTTGACACGTAGTGCCTGATAATTATCAAGCAAGTGCTAATCCTGCCAAAAGACAAGAGCAAATGACTGACAACCAAAAGGAAATGAAACAACACAGATAGATCATAGTCTGGGCTATCCAGATATGGACTTTCAAACAGTGATGAGCAGCCTCAGTGATAAAAATGGACAATTTTCCCTAGGACTAAAAAACAATATAATTAGGATTAAAAAGTTGAGCTGGAGAATTGGCTCTGTGTTTAAGAGCGCTGGCTGTTCTTCAAGAAGAACCAGGTTCAATTCCCATCCCCCACATGGTGGCTCACAATTATCTATAAAAGAAAAACAAGAAAGAAAGGAAAGAAAAAGGGAAACAAGTTAGAGGTGAGACACACGTAAAATGATACAAAGATCAAAGGCACAAATTGGGTTATAACAGTGCATTAAATTACTAATTCAGAGCCTGAAATCATCAGATTGTAGTACAAATAAACATTCATCTATTTACCGACCATGGAAGATCTATCTAAATGAAAGGATGCAGGCAACTTAAGATATAAAAGGATAGATGTCTATTCACTCACCCATATTTTATCCCTGGTAAGGACAGCAGAGCTAAAACGGGCACGCTCTGGTAATCAGCGTAACAGAACGACATAGACAGTGTCGGGACTGGCTTGGCATAGCCATCATGTGGCCCTCAGTCTTTATGTGCAGTAATATCAATTAGTAGCTTGACATCAACCATGACAGGAATATTTGTGCCCTGGGAAGAGCAAATGCTGGCTATTTGGATTTGGCCCTTTCTTCCCCTTGCTAGATGTTTAATTTGACTAATTATACATATAATGCAATCATGAAAGTCATAAAAGGAGGAAAGATAAATGTACAAGCAGAGTCGGACACTTCAGTGCCCCCTCCCCCATGACCAGTAGGACAAGCGGACAGCACTTCAATATGGGGACGAAAACAAAATGACTTTTCCAAGTACCTAACGCAAGGAGTGTACGTGTTGGTACTGAATGAGGTTTCTCTCTTCCACTATCATTTGTATGGTTTTATATCACAGTGAAAAATCTGTGCCACCTTACAAAGACCAAGGCAATGTAGATGGGCCAGCAGGTAAGCACACTTTCTGCCCTTGGAGAGGACCCAGGTTCAGTTCCCAGCACTCAGACACAGGTGGCTCACAACCATTTTTAACTCCAATTTCAGGGAAGCCATGTCTGTTCTGATCTCCCTGGGCTCCCACACATACATGGTGTCCAGATATACACGCAGGCACACACACATGCTCATAAAACAAATATCAAAAAGTTAAAAGAATAAAAATGTGGGACTGGAGAGATGGCTCAGAGGTTAAGAGCACTGGCTGTTCTTCCAGAGGTCCTGAGTTCAATTCCCAGCAACCAAATGGTGGTTCACAGCCATCTGTAATGAGATCTGGTGCCCTCTCTGGCATGCAGAAAGAATACTATACATAATAAATAAATATTAAAAAATGAATAAAATTGGGAGGAAAGCCAGAAACTTTTCTTAAGTATTAATAGACATAGGCACATCTCATTAAAAGAACTGGCCAGGCGGTGGTGGCACACGCCTTTAATTCCAGCACTTGGGAGGCAGAGGCAGGTGGATCTCTGTGAGTTCGAGACCAGCCTGGTCTACAAGAGCTAGTTCCAGGACAGGCTCCAAAACCACAGAAAAACCCTGTCTCGAAAAAGCAAAAAAAAAAAAAAATTTACATTTATAAAACAAATTTTATAGGTAGTTTGACTTTATGTTCAGTAACATCAGATTCCTACCTGAAATCTGCCAGGATAGAAGTATTTTTACCATGCAAATGAGTAAGTACTGCCAAGTGGGGATGGTTTCTTTCTTCCCCTTGCATAGATTTTCATCAAGGGAATCAATACAACTTTCTTCAGTGATAACTACAGATCGACTAAGTCTTTAATATGACGAAGACTCTCGCAGCAGGGACATCAAACATTACTTTGTATGAAGCTCTATTCAGTTTCCTATGCCAAGTTATTGAATCCGTTCAAAAAACCAAATGAGAGAAATACCTTTATTATCTTCATATACCAGTGAGGAAAAGGAAACAGTGAACACACAGCATGCTAAAACCGCACAGCTGACCTTCACAGGGCTGTTAGCCGCCATTTCACACATGTTGACGGTACTTAAGGTAACTCAGCAACACACTTAAAACATAATGACACACCTGTATTCTTAGCATTTGGAAAGTAAATGCAGGAGGGTTGGGAGTTCAAGACCAGCCTTGGCTACATAATGAGTTTGAGGTCAGCCTGGACTATAATGAGACCCTGCTTGGAAAAAACTCTCAACAGAAAACAAAACCAAATAAATCAAACGAGCCATATGAACCACGATGTATATTATTTCTGCATGTGTGCCCTTGCACCGTTTTCCTCCCCTTCCCTCCCCTCCTTCCTTCCTCCGTCCCTTTCTTCCTCTCTTTCTCCCTTTCTTTCTTGATCATTCTCTGTGTGTCTTTATGTATTTCTTAAATGTTACCTAGGAGTGTTATTTATCATTTGGGTTTCTGAAAAAAGTAGTTATGTTCACAACAGTCATAGCCTGCAAACTCAAACTCAGTTACAGGATATGATTCTTAATAGAATCAACCTCTGAAAGCCTTTTTATTTTCCTCAGACATCAAGTCAGACATCTTTGCTATGGTCCCTCTTAAAATCACATATAAAATACACATAACAAAATACTACTTAAATCATTTTAAGCACACAGTTCAGTGGTATTGGCATGTTTAAATTGCTGTGCAACCAGCCCTAGTCTGTCTCCAGAATTCTGTCATCATCTTAAGGAGAAATTCTTTATGTATTGAAGATATTTTCCACCTGATTCCTGGCCTGCTGATCTGTATTATGATTTCTGGTGTACGATGAGTTGGTCTGCTCTTGATCCCTCATCTAAAAGGAATCCTATCGTATTTGTCCTTTTGTATCTGGCTTAACCCATGTTGTATCATATATCAACATTTCATGTATTTTAAGGCTGCAGAATGTCCTATTACATGAAAACATTCTATGGGTTGCATCTTTGCTCTTTTGATAGTGTCTTTTATATATATATATTTTTAAATGAAGTCCAGCTTATCTAGGATTTTGTCCTTGGTGTGATTTTGGTGTTGTTCCCAGAAATCATCAAATCAGATATTGTCAAGGGTTTCTCCGCTTCCTCTGAGAGCTTAGTTTAGCTCTCATCCCAGGTGAACTGTTTTGTACTACCAAGGAAGGAAATTGTCTGTCTTCTCTTTTTGGCAGGTGGACACTCAGTTTCCCCAGCCCTCTTTGATGAGAACATTGTCCTTCATCCTGTGGATGGTGCTGTTATTTTTGGTGGAAATCATTCACCATTCTTAGGCCATGTTGTTTCTGTACCATGTTCTAATTGTGTAAAAATGCGCAAAATGCCCTATACTCCTTTAGTAATAATATAGCATATTGTCTAATAATTTATAAATATAGCATGGGATGGCAGAGGAATTACTTTTTAATTGATATTTATTGAGCTCTACGTTTTTCTCTGCTCCCCTCCCTGCCTCTCCCCTCCCCACTTCAATCCTCCCCCAAGGTTCCCATGCTCCCAATTTACTCAGGAGATCTTGTCTTTTTCTACTTCCCATTTAGATTAGATCTATGTAAGTCTCTTTTAGTGTCCACATTGTTGTCTGAGTTCTCTGGGATTGTGGTTTGTAGGCTGGCTTTCTTTGCTTTATGCTTAAAAACCACCTATGAATGAGTATATGTGATAACTGTCTTTTTGGGTCTGGGCTATCTCACTTAAAATAATGTTTTCGAGCTCCATCCATTTTCCTGCAAAATTCAAGCTGTTGTTATTTTTTCTGCTGTGTAGTACTCCATTGTGTACTTATCCATTCTTCGATCTAGGGGCATTTAGGTTGTTTCCAGGTTCTGGCTATGACAAACGAAGCTGCTATGAACATAGTTGAGCACATGTCCTTGTGGCACGATTGAGCATCCTTTGGAAATATACCCCAAAGTGGTATTACTGGGTTTTGAGGAGGGTTGTTTCCTAATTTTCTGAGAAATCGCCACACTGACATCCAAAGGGGCTGTACCAGCTTGCATTCCCACCAGCAATGCAGAAGTGTTCCTTTTCCCCCACATCCTTTCCAGCATAAATTGTCATCAGTGTTTTTGATCTTGGCCATCCTTAAAGGTGTAAGATGGGATCTTGGAGTTGTTTTGATTTGCATTTCAGGCAGAGGAGTTATTATATGTAATAAATGATTATGATAATAAATAAAGATGACAAAACACTCAAAATGATTGAAAGCACCTCTTTATTATAGGTAGGTAAATGTGGTTTGCTGAGGTTAACTGTATGCTTGTGATAGCTAAACAACAGGCTCGTCCATACAGCAAGAGTTATAATCTTTTTCTTTTAATATTGAGCTAGCATTTCTCTGACAACAAGGACAGATCGACTGGGCAGAGCTTAGTTTTAGTAGAAAAAGATCCCTCTCAATGCATGATGCTGCATTAAAGACTACAAAATTCCTTTAAGCACTAACATTATGTTTAAGAACAGTGAAAGAAAAATCAGTAAGTGCTACAAAGCAAGTATTTTCTACAAAGCATAAATATAGTTTTATAATTTAAAACAGCAGCAATTTTCAAAAGATTGGCTGAACTAAAACTTTACACAATATTTACATATATACAAAATATCATTCCAGATGATCTTGGAGTTTTAAAACAGTATATTATAAACCCCAGTTTCTAACCCGAACCTACCACTGGATATAGGTGGCATAAGGTACTTTTTACAGCAATTTAAAGAAGAAAACAAAAAACAAAACAAACGCCCCAATTCTCTTGTGCGTACACATGAGTTACAACATGCTGGCTTGGATTCCGTGTGCATAAAGAGAATTTTAAAATAAAATAAGGACTTTGCATAAATAGCTTTACTTGTTATTAGGCATGGGACCAAACAAATGGAAATAAGTATTAACAATTAAGACATATTTTGATGTAACCAGTACATACACTCTTAATGACGAAGATGAAGAAAGAAATAAAATAGTCTATGACAGACAGCCACAGCACCCTGTTTTGAGAAACAGCACCAAGCAACACAAAAAGGCAACATGGAAGAGGTAGTGTACACCCGCTAAGATTTTATGCCCATGGGGACCTGAATACACCTTAGTGTTTGGGAAGATACGGAGCCACAGCCAGTGGCTCGCAGGTTTTTAGACAGAAACGTCGCACCGTTTGGAGCACTATCCAGTACTGCTCCGTGGTGGCCCGCAGCTCCAGCTGTCTAACGGGGTGAAAGCTTAGGGTACCCTTTAGGGTCCCAAGTTTATATATTTTCAGTTCTAGGGAATTCTTTACCAAAATTCAGATTAATAAAAAAATTTTAAGAGAATTAAATACGCTATCCATCATCGTCCTTTAAAAACGCCGTTTCTCCTTGGGAGGAAATCTTTTCTTCCTGAGATTTCTTAAGATTTAGCCACTGTCCCTTGCCCCCCACATTTCATAGACACACGGTTCTGTCTGCATTTTCCCTCTGCACCAATCACCTGACCCACAGCGTGGTTTCAGCACTAAGCCGGAGGCTTTAGAGAAAGCACACAGAGCCGCTTTCAATGTGGAGCTTTCGCTGGGTTCCCAGTTGAGGAGGGTTTTGCACTTCAATCACAGGAAGCTGATTAGGATTCTGGGTGTGAAAAAGGAATTGTGCCTTGTGCCAGCTGCCATCCTGAATCTGTAAAAGCAGAGCAGAATGCTTTCATGTGTAACTGCTTCTCAGAGCACTCATCCTCAATGAGCAGCAACCTTCACAGACAACGTGGATTCTCTTCAAGATTTAGAGAGACAGCCATGTTAGCTCTCCTGGTGCATGCCGGAGAATATCAGCAGCCGAGGCATGGGGAACCACAAGTTTGAGGCCTACCTGAACTACATGGTATGTTTGAGTCAAGGTTGGGTATATAGAGTCCTGCCCCCCCCCAATAAAAGTGATTTAAAGAGAATAAAAAATATTTAGAACAATACTAAATAGTTAGTAGTAATTACTATCAATCAAAAATTGGAAGTTTTCTTCTTCTTCTCCCTCACCCCATCTTCTTTCCCTTTCTTCTCTCACCCTTACTATACTGGTGATTAACACTAAACTCTCCCACTTGCTAGGTGAGCATTCTATTACTGGGCTACATTTTGAGATCCTTTATATACTGGTGAGACCCATAAGCTGCCTACCTTGCTAACACACTACCATGCTAACACAGTACCATAATAACACATGACCAAGATAACTCAGCATCTCTCTTTTTAAAATTTTATTTTTATTGAGCTCTACATTTTTCTCTCCTCCCCTCCCTGCCTCTCCTCTCCTTTTCAACCCTCTACCAAGGTCCCCATGCTCCCAATTTACTCAGGAGATCTTGTCTTTTTCTACTTCCCATGTAGATTAGATCTATGTATGTCTCTCTTAGGGTCTTCATTGTTGTCTAGGTTCTCTGGGATTGTGATTTGTAGGCTGGTTTTCTCTGCTTTATGTTTAAAAACCACTTATGAGTGAGTACATGTGATTATTGTCTTTCTGGGTCTGGGTTACCTCACTCAAAATAGCATCTCTTTTTTATACTTAAAAACAAGGTCCCACTAAATTGCTCAGGCTGGCTTTGAACTTACTCTATAGACAAGGCAGTGCTCAAACACATGATCCTCTGCCTTGTTCTTCTGAATGGCTGAGATTCTGAATGACCCATACCATACCACCAGGCCCACCGTGGTAGTGTTAATTGTCAACTTTACAAATCAAGAATCACTGGGGAGACTGGCCTCTGATCATGTTAGTGGGGGTTGTCCTGATTGCATTAAGTGAAGTCGGAAGAACTGCCCACAGCGGGTGTCACCATTTCCTAGACAGGGGATCCTGGCCTACACATGCATGGAGAAAATCACCTGGGAACTAGCATATGTGCATTCACTGATCCTATGGCTGCTATGTGAGCAGCTGACCTACAATAAGCCTTTTCTCCCATAAGCTGCTCTTGCCAGAGTGTTGTATTACAGGGTCAGGGAAAGAAGCTGAGACACCAGGCTTTCTTCCTTTACAGTAGCACAGTTTTCTGACCTTTACTTCCAGAGGTTAATATGGGATTTCTGCTTCTGATGTCTATGGATCACAGTTACAGACATGAGCTAAAGGTCTGCAGTATTCCTAATAAGGGTCAGACCCATCGGATCCTTTGTCAAGAATGTATTTGGTGTATGTGTGTGTGTGTGTGTTTTAAGTTAGTGGAAGACCAATGAGTTCTCTCCTATCATTCTATTGCATGGGTCCCAATGA
Organism: Microtus ochrogaster; assembly: GCF_000317375.1. Lineage (NCBI taxonomy): Eukaryota > Metazoa > Chordata > Mammalia > Rodentia > Cricetidae > Microtus > Microtus ochrogaster. The sequence goes on along the minus strand of NC_022022.1, from coordinate 39,082,580 downwards.
TTGACCTTGGCATCAGAGCTTTTACCAATGGGGCATCTTGCCAGTTCCCGCCCTTTCTTCAAAGTGTTCAAAGCTCTTGGGTAAAAGAGGATTAATTATCACAATCTTTGTATACTCAGTAGCAAATAACCAGAATTGCCTTTGTTAGAAGCAGTTAAATGATAATCATATTGAATCATCTTAGGTTCCCATCCTTCCCCCCTCCTCTGTGGATTCCATTTGAATGGCTTTCTCCTTTGTTCTTGCTAAGCCTTCTGCTTCTCACATTACTGCAGCCTCTGCTATTTATGATAAATGATTTGGTCAAAACCATTATAAAATGTTCTGCATTAAATATTCTACGAGGAAAAGCAGAGAAACACAGTTGCCTAAATTTGTGGAGCTTTTTATTCAGAAGCCAATCTACTTGCTCATAGTCTTGTCGTGGTCTGAATCTTACAACGTGAAGGCTCCTTAGTGACTATTTAAGCTAATATCTTCATGTTAAAGCCAAGGCCACTGACTTTCACCAATAGGTCATTTGTCTGATGTTATGAGCTTGGTCTGGTAGCCAGACCGAAACTGTTGGAAAGACTCTGCCCTGCCAAGCAGTCACTGAACATAATGTAACTGTTGGATTCATTCACTAACCCATCAGGCGGATATTAAACACGCTGCTGAACATTAGGCATAATTGAATGAGCTGTCATTTCTAATTTCATTACAGTGCTTGGGAAATAGAAAGGTGACTAACTTCATTCTGACATCTGAAGTAAACAGCAATCTGACTGGGGAGAACAGACATAAATCAGCCATGCAAGATCAGGGAAGGCAAGGGCAAGAAATAGCATATATACACAGCCCGCATACAGTAAGGGCAGGATACAAGGTGCAGACAGACACACGTACTAAATTCTTTATTGCTAGAGAAGTCAGGACACATTGATGAGATTCAGAATTAAGCTGGGTCTTAAGGAATGTCAGAAACTCCCAGAGGGTGAGAGAACTTGAGACAGGCATTGCAGAGGAAAGGGTTAATGGGCAACAGCAGGGAAAGGTAAGGGTAACAGAACCCCCTGGAACCAGTGTAAAGTACGTGGTTGTGAAATTAGCCTAGCACAACCTGGGAGAATTTCAGTGGAAATTTGGGCACCGACACTTCCCTCCTATGCATAATAGGACTTTAATCTGTTTTACGGGGCCGGAGAGCAAATGAGAGCTCAGTTAAACATTGCCAGCCGGCTGTGACGTGTGGAATGTGCAGCTGTGGGTGCTCGCTTGTTTCTCCACTAACTAGCTGACGACCTCCAGGAGGTTTCTTAAGCTTCCTGAACCTTTACTTTCTTATATATGAAATGGGACTAATCTTATTTGTCTGGGAGATGATCTCATGTAGCCAAGGCTGGTCTTGAACACTTCATCCTCCTGTCTGCACATCCTAACTGCTAAGTTTATAGTGTGTACTCCCAAGGCTGGCTTGGACTAATTTTTTTCTTTACAAATATATTATGATTAATAAAATAACATATGTACTCTATGTTCAATTACCATATTAAAAACAACCAATAAATAGTGGAATTGTTATTATTATTATTATTATTATTATTATTATTATTATTATTATTATTATAAATAGATTGGTTTAGCCAAGCCCAGCCTAGAAAGGTAGGTTGGGGCCTGACTGTTGCTGAGCTGTATTCAGAAAATTGATGCTCAAATTGTATCTCAGACACGTTAATGAGTCACTTCCCAGAAAGTTTTTGGGAAGGACTAAAGGTCACATGAACTTGTTGGGAATACTGCTCTCTTTAAACATAAAAAGAGAATAAGAACAATCTACTTTTGACCATTTACTTATGAAGAGGGGTGCTTTATGGAAAGCATAGGTATGCCGGGGGCTTTAAAACAGCGCCTTTCTGTTGTGTCAGTGTGGAAGGGAAATCCCATTCTCATCACTTTAAGCCACATATCTAAAAGTGCCATTCTCTTACCTTGCAGTCATCTGAGAGGACTTTAGGTTCAAGCAGAGTGTTTTCTTCAAAAATCTGACCGTTCCATCCTTTGAAACTAACAGGCAATCCTGGGCCAGCTGCCTGCGTGCTGAGACAGTGGACGGTGATGACATGGGTGGCTTCTGCGCTCAGTAAATGAAGGAAGTTCATCTGCACTTTGCCTACCCCAAACGCCAGCTGGTTTCAGAGAAAGGAGAGTCACGTCAGAACACGCGTGGATGCAGGGAACCACGTCAGAACACGCGGAGATGTAGGGAATAAGAGTTCAGTCAGAACACGCGGGAATGTAGGGAACCACGTCAGAACACGCGGGGATGTCGGGAATGAGAGCCCCGTCAGAACACATGGGGAAGTAGGGAACTTGAGGAAGGGCGCCTGAGAGATCTGGAGTTTAAAGGCCAATGGGTGGAATGCCGGCAAAGGTTTAATCACCTGCCCCCGTGCATGGTGGTGGTGTGTGGGTGGGTGATCACGTGATCTCTGATTCTGATTATCACAGTAGAAACAGCTTTCAGACTACCAAGGTGGTGCCAGTGGACATGGGCTGGGAAAGGATGTTGATAACAGGTTTCTCTGAGTCTGTGTGAACTGGCTGCAGTATATCATTAGGTCATTACATATAAAAATAGAATAAAATAGTTTTTATAGTGATACTTGCAATACAGTAATGATTGCTGTTTGCTTGGCATAATGCTATAATCTGTTTTTCATGAGATTACTTCTGTGTGAATTTCATAAGATACGTTACAAAGTTTTGAAAATAATTTAGGTGAGTAATTTGAATTTTCTGTCAGATTCTAAAGTACTTGCAAGCGGTGAGTCAGCAGGAAATGTTTACCAAGGGAATGAACCCATGGACTAACTTTAACTAATAGCACGAACAGGACAGGGAAGAGCAGGAATTAGCAAGTCTGACTACACATACCCACGTCTGGAAAGGGAAGTAGATGCTTCTGTAGCCCCACACACCACCACCACCATTACCATTGTTGGCATAATCATCATCTATTACCACCACTACCATCATCATTGTCATCATTGTCACCACCGCCACCATCACCACCCTGCCACCATCACCACCATCACCATCATTACCATGGTCACTATCACTGTTAGCATAATCATCGTCATCACCACCATTACCACCACTACCATCATCATCGTCACCACCACATCATTGTCTGAGAATGTGAGTATAGGATTGCTACTAAGGATTTATATTAAGTCTCCAGATATAAATGATAAAAATGTTGGTTGGGAGGTAATGATTCTGAGAGATGGTAAAGCAACAACAATGAAAAGAAAAACCCTAAGGAGAGGCACAGCATGGCAGAAGAGGGCCTGCTTAGGTTTATTTTGAACTGAACCCTAGTGCCACAAACACCAGGAAAAGAACCAATGTCAGAACAACAAAAGAAGAACTCTAGGAAGAGAGAAAATAAATGCACAGTTAGGGTATAGGGATAAAAATGTGGACCGTACTCCTTAAGAATGTTAAAGTTTAATTTTCAATTTGCTAATTTTTGTAATCCAAGTTAGATATGTATAGACTAGCAAGGTTCCCCAGCCTTGGTTACCTTGTTGATAACACTCACCGCATGGGGCTGCTAACTTGGTAGATTATGATAATTTTCTAATTGTTGAAGCCTGATTAGGAAGTAAACAATTATTTTTCAAAATCTTGGCTGTTACTCTCTTGGAATGTGTTAATATTGTTTTGATTATGGTATTCCTAGTTTTACTATTCAATACTAATCAATTTTCACACTGAAAACACAAAAATAAACAATAAAAACAAAACGACAAAGGTAATATATGCAGTCTAGCCCACAGAGTGGAGTGAGCCCTTTGGTAACCACGGTTTCATTCCCCAGGATGCTCTTCACACACAGTCCTGATTTCTGGTCCTTCTACTTCCTACCGATGGCAGAATTGATTCAGTCATGGGAGGAACTAGCACAGTTTTCTTTACTGCTCCTAGCTTGTTTGTTCAATAGGTCCCTTCTTTTATCTCCTTTCTACAAAAATCTGTATAAAAATGTGTAAGCAACACCCAGGGCATCAAGGACATGGACACGGATGTCCATTTTACACAGAGAAGTACTGTACCACTCTCCATTCAGAGGAGCATGGAGCAGTCCTGTCCCCTCTGTCGTGGAGAACAGTGGCGGATGTCCACTGAGATCACACAATGAAAATCCCGGCTCAGTGAGGGAGAGCCACTCAATAGAAACCAGCTGTGCACTGTGCCTGTCAGCCTCCTGAAGATGGGCAGAACTCATGATAGGCACGTGCCAATTCTTTGCCAATGAGAAAACTGGCAAAGCCAGTTTAATCAGAAAAAGAAAGAAAGGGCAATTTTTATTTCAAGATGTTATAAATAGAACTGGGTTTTAAAAATCCTTGTAGCTCAATTTTTGTATGAAGCTACTCTATTCATTTTAAGCAGTGCATTTACAGAACTAGCCTTGAAACTTTGAAATAGTAGTCAGTGGATGCTTGCTTACAGGAGATTGTTTTATGACAACCAACCAATTGCAGCAAGTGTCTGTAGCAATATTCCTTTAGTGATGATACAATTTTGTAGAGAGAGCCCGCCTTTTGGGGGCGGGACAGCCTTCTTCCTGTCTATAAATTGGGGTGCACAAACGCTGGTAACTTCTTCTTCCTGTCTCCTATTTCTGGGCATCGCGGGAACTTCGGTTGCGTGAGTGTTCTATTTATATTAAAGTTGTTTTTATTTTATACCAATTGGCCTGTATTAATTCTATCCGCCATCACAATTTTCAACCAAGATGTAGGTAATGGATTGTTGACCAGAGCAGTGCTGCTGATTGGAGGTTTTCTAAGGTCTGTGGATGTTTGTTTGTTTATTTATTTATTTATTTATTTTTTTTTTTGATTTTTTTCGAGACAGGGTTTCTCCGTAGTTTTTGGTTCCTGTCCTGGCACTAGCTCTTGTAGACCAGGCTGGCCTCGAACTCACAGAGATCCGCCTGCCTCTGCCTCCCGAGTGCTGGGATTAAAGGCGTGCGCCACCACCGCCCGTGTGGATGTTTAAAACCACAATGTCGTGTTGCACAAACTTTAGGGAATTGAAGAAACAAGATCCATGGGATACACTGAATCAATCAGAGAATAGACAAACAGACTTTCAAGATTTATGGCACTTATTAACATTTCTTTTTTTAACAATGAGACCTGGACAGATGGCTCAGTGGTTAAGAGAAATTGATCCTATTGCAGAGGACCTGGGTTCAATTCCCAGCACCCACATGGCTCACAGCCATTCATAATTCCAGTTTTGAGGGATCTGATGCCCTCTCTGACCTCTCCAGGGACCAGGCATGTACATATTGCACACACATACATTCAGGTAAATATTTCTACATATAACAAAAACAAATCTTTAAAAATATTTTAACAATGAAAATATTTTCATATATGATAGAGAATGAAGGGCAAAGGCACATTTTAATTTCATGGTTTAAAATCCACAGCGATATGAAGACAAAGAGTGTTTTTAAATCCTTGTTTATGTAATACATAAGCACATGTTCTAAAATTCAGTACACACCTTCGTCACAGAAACAGGAGATAAACATGTTTGGCCACCAGCAGTAAAATTGCAGAACACCTCAAAGGCATCCGAAGAGCACCCAAGATTTGGATCAATCCAGTATTTTCCTATTAGTTTATAAAAAAACACAAGGTTATTTCAATCTCATATTAAACTACACGGACTTATATAGTGTCTCATCTAAGAACGAAAACTCCTGAAAAGAATCTGCGTCAGCAGAGACTTATTGGCTGATCGGAATTTCAGTACTGGGGAGAGATTGGAATGGTGCAGGTTCAGAGGCTGATTGCCTTGTCTTGAGCTAGTTCTAGCGTCCCCTTGAGCAGCCATTGCTTGCCCACCTCTGTGCCTGGACTAACACTGTGTGAGTAACAGACAGAAACCTTTTAGAATCCATGGGTTGAGCAGTCCAATATCTCTCACTATTCTGAAAACTAAGAACGTCACCATTCAGCATCTTGGGCCTATGTAAAGCACCCCTATCACACTGTAACCATCTTAGAAGCACCTGCCAGTGTATTTGAAACTTACCTTGATTTATGACTTTCTTTCTTTCTATGACATACTTTGATCTATGTACTTCTTAAAACCTCTTCCACATTGGAATGTGAAATTTGGGATAACCTAAATCCTTGTTCCTGGGCACCATGGTCACTCATAATTGCCACCCCCCCAATAAACTGCCTCTTATTCTCCTTTAGCTGAGAGCTACAGTTTTCGTGTTGACACATGTCAACATATCACAGTCTTATCTGTCAAAACACACAGCTGATTGTAAACACCTATATTTAGCAAACGAATGACAACTATAAGCATGTAAAACCCAGGACTGTATTTTCAAGAACCTATCAATTTAAAAAGCATTTCGTAAATTTTATCAAAGCGATACACAGCCTGAGTTCAGTGCTTTGAACTCTGGATAAGTAGGTGTCAGTTAAGGCCTGTCTGTGAGCTAGGTCAGTAGGCAAAGGCACTAACCATTCAGCTTCATGGCCTGACTTTGATGCCTGGGACATGATGGAAAAAAGAGAAGTGACCTCGGCAAGTGTCCTCTGATTTCTGCATACTCACTGTGGTGTGGGCGCGTGTCCACACAAAGTAAATGATTGTGAAAGATTTTCTTAAAAAAGGTAAAAGTCAACTAGAAGAGAATGATCTTAAGTACACTACAATTAAAGTTGTAGTTAATTTACATTTCTGTTCTAAATTTTTATAGAGTTTAAAATAGAGATTTCATTTCAAATAGAAATGATTTCAACCTAGCTGAAGAAAATCGATCTTTGTGGGTAATACTGATGATTAAAACCAATAAAATTGGGCTGGAGAGATGGCTCTAAGGTTAAGAGCACTGGCTACTTCTACAGAGGATCTGGGTTTGATTCCCAACACCTACATGCAGCTCATCACTGTCTCCTTATGTCAAGTCCAGGAGACTTAAAACTCTCTTATGGCACCCACAGGCTCTGCCAACAAGTGGTGCGCACACACACATGCAGATAAAACTTGCAAAATAAAACCTAAAAAATTACATTTTCTTTTCAGAAAGAAAGAAATGCAATTAAACAGTGGTTTCGTTTGTGTTTTGGCCTTCAGATCTGAAAATGGGCGGGGCTTAAGTCACTACACCTCATTTCCGCTGGCCAATCCATAGCTAAAGCGAGGTCAGAGAATGAAATGGTTGCTTAGGAAACACTCAGCTTGAAGTCATGGTGCTACCCTCCTGATTCCTGGGTGACAGAATATTCAAACAGCACTTGATTCCAAATACAGGAACAGGAACTTTTGAATTACGTGCTGTAGTTTTCATGACTAAGAAGAAAAAACTGTCAAATAATCTTTTTTTTAATCAAGTGTCACTTCCTACCACAGGCTGAGATTATGCTCCCTTCTAGCTTAGCGATTCCTCTGGCTCCTCCCAAGTTTCCCCGGCCTTCAAACACCCTTGAGTATTGTCCTTCTAACATTCTAACACGCCTGCACAACATGTATTAGCTGAATCGGTAGTTCACTGACAAGGACTGTACTCAACGACAGTGACTTTCAAACTACATTGAACACAATGCATCTGTCCAAACATACTCAGTGGGCTCCACCTCAGAACTGCTGGTTTGCTAGGTCCTGGGTGGCTCGGGAGTCTGCATTTCCAACAAAATCTAACTCTCATCCAGGAAACACATTTGGAGAACTGCTCATTTCTTTTTTTTTTTTTTTTTTTTAGAAGAAGGCATACGAGATTAAGCATGGTGACTGGAGGAGAGCTGCCTCATGTTCCTGCTGCCATGGCTTTTTCAT
>NC_022022.1:39073701-39074617 GCF_000317375.1 Microtus ochrogaster | reverse complement strand
GACCAGGCTGGTCTCGAACTCACAGAGATCCACCTGCCTCTGCCTCCCGAGTGCTGGGATTAAAGGCGTGCACCACCACCGCCCGGCCTGCTCATTTCTTGAAAAAGAAGGAAGGGGTGGAGGACATCCACCTTCATCAGATAGCTTCCTTTCTTTGGAATCCCCCATATTTTATTAATTTGTAGACATCTTAGCTGATTTCTCACCACAAGCCCGTTCGGACATCCAGTCTTATCCAAGGGAGAAAATGCACACCTTCTCCATCATCTCTTCTATTTCAAGAAATTATTTCCTACTACTGTGAGATACTTGTGTAAATGAATGTCATTCCATCAAGCATTCCTTGTCTGTGTGGTTGCATGCTTTGAATTCAGACGCCCTGTTCACAGCAGGGATCTGGCGGGAGTTTCATGGTAATATGACATACAGTTTATCTTAAGTCTATTTTATGCGCCTTATAGCTTTTGTGAGCCCAAGGGCTCCAATTCAATATTGGCTCTTCCCTGAGAACATTGCTTCTCTTTCTAGTTCTTTCATTCACGTTCTGCCCTGGCCTTGTCGTGCTTGACGTGGGAAGGTGTCTTTCCTGCCGCTACATCCAGATCACTTTCTTAAAAACGTTCTCCCTCGAAATAATCTATGTTGCAATGATCATCATCATGTTATATTATCTGCTGTCCTTTCCCAGAGCAACTACTGAATATATTGCTTTGAATATTTTAATTTCTGTCTTGTTATTACTTTTAGAAAGATCTATGTATAACCTTATTGTTGATCTATTTTTTTAAAGCCACATGAACACTACTAACACGTTGGCCACTCTGTTCCTGACTCTCCCGTCTCCTTTACTGTTCCTGACTCTCCAGTCTCCTTTACTGTTCCTGACTCTCCAGTCTCCTTTACTGTTCCTGACTCT
>NC_022022.1:39041457-39073601 GCF_000317375.1 Microtus ochrogaster | reverse complement strand
GTTCCTGACTCTCCAGTCTCCTTTACTGTTCCTGACTCTCCAGTCTCCTTTACTGTTCCTGACTCTCCCGTCTCCTTTACTGTTCCTGACTCTCCCATCTCCTTTTCTCCAGCCATTAACCCCCGAGGCTGTCCATGCTAGGCTGCCCTACCGGCAGCTCTACCTTCTCAACAATTTTACCCCTCTGCTTTTCCCTGCTTACACCTTCTAGTGTCTTTTTTTTTTTACTTGAGTATGTTTTAATGGTCTAAGGTACATGCATTTTTACTATATTGTTCAATTAACTTATTTCTTTCACAGAAGTGTATTATAAATTTATATTAGAGCCTTATATGAAGAAAAAGCTCCATATTCTTCAGCTAGACAGATCCTAAAGTTAAAATTCCTTAGTTTCCTTTATCCCATCAGGGCTGACCACCCACTGATAACTCCATTCTCGATGTCCCCTCATGCCACTTCTTCCAGTTTTAAGGTCTTCACCCCACTGAAGGACATTACTTAGGCAAGCTCTTAACTCTCTTGCCCCCAACACCTCATTGTGTTTGTCTTATAGAATCCAATCCTAAACAAGATTTGTTTTTCCAGCTAATTTGTAGAAAGCAAATCCGGGCTGACCGGACTCACCTTAACTTAACATGTTCTGAGAATTAAGTTTTTAGCAAAACAAAAAGATATAGTAGTAACTATATGGGTGATTATAGACTAGCTAGAAATGAAAATGACACATTTTTTTTGAAAGTTAGTGTTTCTCGTATTTAAGTGGTAATTGAGCCTCTGGGTTTAAACCATTTCTGTAGCATGAGTTCTAATTGGTCTTACTGATAAAAACCTGGAGTCAGATATCAGGGTAAATGCTGAAAGATCAGAGAAGTAAAGGAGCCAGCCACTAGAGAGACTTTTTACCTCTAATGAATCCTCAGATTGAATGGGGGTATCCTGTTCCCATGAATCCTCCAACTGAATCTTCAGACTGAAAGCCCCGAGTTCCTGTCTCCTCCCACCTTATATTCCTCTCTCTGCCCAGCTATATCCCTTCCTATCTCCAATCTCCACTTCCCTAGTGTTGGGCTTAAAGGCGTGTGACTCCCAAGTACTGGGATTAAAGATGTGAGCAGGCTGTTTCTCTTTGAGACTGGTTCAATCTAGTGTAGCCCAGGGTGGCCTTGAACTCACAGAGATCCTTCTGCCATTGCCTGAGAGTTCTGGGATAAAAGGTGTGAGCCACCACTGCCTAGCCTCTGTGACTAACTAGCAGCTTAGCTCTGCACTCTGATTCAGGCAAGCTTTATTTGTTATAGCATAAATAAAATATCACCACACATTTCTTTAGTGATTTTTCTCTAAACCTACTTTTAAACTCCTGACCAATGCACTTGACTGAACAGGATGAGAAACTCTAAAGGATGACAAACCACTTTATTTTGATATTTGCTGACTCTAGTTGGGGCATATTTAAATTAAACTACATTGTTAGGGAGTTCTGTAGTAGAGAATTTATGATTTTTTTGAAAAGTCATCTTTGATGGCTTTGAATTGCCAAAAACAAGGATGTATTCCTGCCTGTCACCCCTGAAGTCAGCCTTTCCTGTATGATGTGCTACCTAGCAAATACAAAGTGTAAGGGAGGACTCACGAGCGAGGTGATTTTGGCAGTCTATCTCCCTTAAAGACTATTTCGTGATGATGCCATAGTGGCTCTTGCTGATGCTTTATCGAAATGACAGATATCTGAGCTGACTGCATGGCAGATCTCAAATGTTCTAGTGACGATTTCAGACAGGAGGCTCTGATGGAGATGGACTTACCATCTGAAAGCTTGTACTCACAGCTGAGCAAATCCTTGCAGATCCGTGCAGGGTTATCTGGTGTGCCGAGGGGGTTCTTCATGCTGCTCAGTAAACTGCTAAGGTAGGTCAGAGTTTTGAAAATCTCTGCATTGTGGTTGATTAAAGTCACCTCAGTATTCTGGTAACTCTGCCAAGTCATCACAAAAATCATATAAGCAAGACAACCCTAATAAAACTCTGGACAAGGTGGACTAAGACTGTGACCCTAATTGCTTTTTAGGGAGCTGGGAATAGGGTGATATCAGCCTATTAATTCCGGACCTCAACAGAAGGCCAGAGTTCAGTTTGGAAGTTGACAAGAGACTTAAGGGATTATTATGCCTATGGTCCCAGTGCTTTTAAAACTCCATATAAAATAATCAGAGTTTAGAATTTTATTTCAAACTTTAATATAAAAATGTTGTAAAACAAATCATACACTGAAATTAATCAGAACCAAAGACTACTTGGCTTAATGATGTTCTGCACAGTAAGAACAGCCATTCTGAAGCTGCAGAGCTTCACGTTGGGCTTTAAACTTTTAGCATCAAATACATCTTTATGTAATTGTCCACCACCCAAGATGAAGAACCCATGACAGAGAGAGAACTAGAAACACAGCTAGCTTTAGATTCCCGTTCCTAACGCATGTCCATGATCTGCATGGAGCCTTCATCACACACTGATATTTATCATGAGTTCTCTGTTCTACTGTTAGACTGTACACACAACACACTTGCTTGAGTATACACAGATGATTGGCTAAGTTTAGCAAAGGGGTGAACATGCTCTTCTTTTCCTTTGTGAGATTAATGAGTGATCAAGACAAATCCGACCGTAAGAAACATGGCTCATTTTACCTTCCTACCACCCCAACAGCACCAAAGCCCTTCAAAAACAAGGTCTTTAAAGGTCCTAAGTTTTTTTTTTGCTTGAAATAGTTTCCTTATGAAACATCCTGTGCATGTATTTCTGTTTTATTACACTTGAAAACAATTTCAGATTTTCTGTTTTAAATACGACTTTTGAGATAATGCCACATTTCAGCTTTCAAAAAAAAATCCCCCTGTTTAATTTGAATATTGAAACTGCCAACACAAATAGAGCCAGATGTATTACCTCCATCTGCAGGGCAGAATTCGATGCAATCAGGGCCTGAATAGCAGCATGGATATCCATTTGTCTCTGTGCAAAACAAAACCATTTGAGATTGCAATAAGATCAAGACGGTGTTCTGAAGAACTATGTGTTCAGAATGTTCTGGAAACCTTGCTGGTAAAGGCTTCTAGATTTATCTGAATGGAATCTGCAACTCTTATGGCTACAGATCTTGAAAATAATTCTCAGTTATTTCATATTTCATATGAAACACAGCATGTTTCATCCTGGTCCTACTGGTCCCACTGGTCTCCTTCAAGCAGGGCCTGGTCTAAAGCTTACCAATAGAAGCTGTTTGTCCCCGCTGCACGAAAGTGTGCAAGGATCACTTCTCAAATGGAAGAAGAATGAAACACAATGCCCCCATGTGATAAACTGCACACTGAAGAATAAATAACTGTAGTCATTTGTAACAGTTCTATTCTTGGAAGGAAAATAGAATAAAATACTGCAGTCCTGTGGTAGTCACCGCAAGAGCCCAATCTGATACTTTTGTGGTCTTTCAAACAATTTCTGAAGTTGGAAAATGTACCATTAGTCCCAAAAGAAATAACAGCACAAACTCGATCTGCTCCTGCATTTAATAAAAAGATATTTTAAGAGAAAAACTCAGTATAACCATTTGTAATAGTCCTTTTATAATTAAAAAAAAATGTCTTGGAAGTGAAGAAGCCTGGGCTTGGGGAAGGTTCTGAAAATCACATCTGTGTAAGTTAGGCAAGCCATCTGATTTATCTCAGAGAGACCGTGATACTGGGATATCTATTAGCAGGCCCACAGGACAGAGGCTGCATCTCAACAGCTCATTCTCAAGTCATGCTTGGTAATCGGAAAAGCCATTGAAGATGATGGACCAATCAATACAAACCACTTTTGCCCCTTGTCTTCACATATGACTTTCATCCTGGAAAAGAACTCACTCGTTCTGCACACATGCATTTCCAAACACTATAATAAATACCAAGGAGAAAATGGTGAGCAAGAAAGAGCATTGCTCCAGTGGAGTGATGTTAGAGGGAAACGAGCCCTTATCACATGATCTACACCCACTTATCACATGATCTACAACCACTCAATTATAAACTGTTATACCTGCGATGGAAGAACAGTGCCTGGGGCCATGAGAGAAAATAGGGAGCAAGACACTGGGAAGCGAACCTTTTCTTGTGGGGGTGACATCTGAGTGGGAACGAGGAGAGAGCACGGCTAAGGAAAGAGAGAGGAGTTTCCCAAGCAGAAATAACAAGCCTGGAGAAAGTCCAGGAGACATGGCCTGTCCGAGGTGCAGGAAAGGTTAGGACTTTCTCTGTAGACCAACCAGTCCTATGATCTGAGACAAAGTCTTGCTATGTAAGTCAGGATGTCAGTTCCCAGGACCCACATGTGGAGGGGAGAGCTGCCTTAACAAGCTGTTCTCCAACGTCTGCAAGTGCAGACTGACGTGTGCTCCTCCTAAAACAAACTAAAAAAGGAACTGTCTGTGAGAAATCCCAGATTGGGTAAGACAATGACATTGACTTGGCAATGTTTGAAGAATTAAAAGAAACTTTTTATAGGACTAAAGAATGGCAAATACATCTTATTAAATAAAACATTTCTGAAGCAGAGACAGAAATGACATTGAAAAGGCCACCTAGAAACGCCGGTGTTGAAGAGCACAGCTGAAATGAAAACTTACTGTAAGACTCAACAGGAGATTTTAGAGGTCAGAAGAGAACGCCAGTGACTTTAAAGATGAGAAAGAAGATGAATGAACAGAAATTTACAGTTTTGATGGACCCGGCCAAGCAGACAGACATAGGTATAATGAGAATGGAAAGGGAGAGAAAAGGGTCCTAATATTTGAAATAATGACTACACTCCTGCCAAATTTGATGAGAAACATTAATACATTAATATACATATCTAAGAAGTCCATGAACTTCCCTCACGCTTAAGGACTAAAATGTTGGGACGTTGGGGGTAACGGGATCATGAATTTGAGGACAGCCTGGGCTACATAGTGAGTGATAGGAAACCCAGGTCATTTAGGAATACGGTATCTGAAGTAAACTAAGAAAAAGAAAGCAAATAAACAGAACGCTCTACACTATGGACAAAGACAGAATGTTAAAAGAGAAAGGAGAGGGTTATCACAGTCCGGAGACACTCGGAGTAGTAGATGGCTTTGCTCAAAACCCACAGAAGTGAGAAGGCAGAGTGGCAGCATGAGGCGTGGTAAGACGAGTGCAATGTTCAACCGTGAAGGGAAATGAAGGCATCTTCAGACAGATAAAAACTGGCATAATTTAACACCAGTCTGCTTTGCAAAGAAAAAGTCTAACGAGGAGCTGGAGAGATGGCTCAGTGGTTAGGAGTGCTTGTGGCTCTTGCAAAGGGACCAGAGTTCAGTTGCCAGCACCCACAGGGCTTACAAACATCTGCAACCCCAACTCCAAGGGGTCTGCCCCTCTCTTGTGGCCTCTGCAGGCAACCTCATATACATGCACATATGTGAAGGCTGGACATGGTAAGCATATGAGGTCCTCAATTCAATCTGAAATATTGCCCTCCACCTTTCCAAAGTAGAGAAGGGGACACTTAAGGTGGGACTCAAATATTTATATATCTCTTGGACATGGTAATATTATTTAAAATGACCAAAAGATGCATGCAAAAAAAAACCCATTCATCTGGATAGCCCAAATGTATTATATAAATTTAATGGCATATTACTTAGGACTAAACATAATTAAATTCTAATACATGTTTATGATATGGTGAAAAGTCAAGTTATGTTGTGTGTGTGTGTGTGTGTGTGTACGGGGGGTAACTCAGTCACAGAAAGCAACTAATACATGATTAACTCGTGTAAAACACCTAGACTAGTCAAGTTCATTAAGACCTGGTAACTGCCAGGGGCTTGAAAGAAGGGACTTAGTTGTTTAATAGATACAGTCTCAGTTTGGGAAGAAGAGAAAGGTTCTGGAAATGGGTGGTGATGCTGGTTTCAAAACTGTAGATATTACTAATGCAAGAAGTACATTTATATGTGCTTAATTAAAATGGCAAATTCCATGTTAATGTTTGGTACCAAAATGAAAAATACTGTATAAGTATGCTGTTTATCCAGAAGAGCTTGGATCTGGAGCGCCTCCCAGAGGCCCACATGTGAAAGACCTGGTCGCCAGCCTGTGGCACCATGGGGTGGTAGTAATGGTCAGGAGACAGGATCTCCTAGGAAACAGCTAGGTCATAGGAGTGTGACTTCAAAGCGGGCTTGGGACATCAGTCTCCTTCTCTCACTTGGTTTCCGCTCTGATCATCCGTGATGTCATAAGCCCAAAGCAATGTAGTCCTTGCTACTACAAAGAGACTACTCACAGAACCTCAGAAACTTCTAGTCAAAATCAACCTTTACTCCTTCAATCTGTTCGTCTTAGGGGCTTTGTTGCTGTGAGTGATGGAGGGAAGCTGGTTCCACCTCCGCTTTGGAGATTGGTCTTAAGGTATTCTACGCGTGATAAAACAACAGGCACATTGACAGCACATTTGCAGTGATCGTGGTTACAAAAGGTTGGAAACAATTGACATGTTCATCACAGAAGACTGAAAGAAAGAACAACAGGCTATCCTAGATGAAATGACTGCTTATCTTTGCGTCTGCGTGAGCAAAGAATGCAGGGAGCAGCAGGAGAAGCTGGTACTGAGTTAATGCTGAAGCACTCACAGTTTTAACCACGGTTAGCACAAATGACCGCTCCATGAAAACGGTAATATCTTTTGGAAGAGGCATTAGAAAACAAAGACATTTCATAGGACTTAGCTCTCCTGACTTTTCTCAGCATTCTTCATATTTCTGTAATTCCTAGACTATTCCCAAAGCCCACTCTACGCTTTGGCAAATATTAGGAATTCAGTATGCTGGCTTTGTTATTTTTATTTTTCTCATTTGTAGACACAGACAGACTGAATTAAGAGGATTTTGGGGAAGTCATTTGGTAACAGCTCAGTGTTCACATGTGAGCAGATAGTTTTCATTTGGGGCTGGGTGTGGCGGCAGACACTGTAATCCTCGTACTCAAGACAGGGAGATCAAGGTGAGCCCGGGACGCTGGTCCAAAGCAAAGTGACAGGCAAAGCTCTAAATTCAGTGAAGGGATTTAGGGAAAAAAAAGAAACGTTTTTAATGTGCTCTAGTTTAAGAGAACATAATATTATAACAAGAAAATGACTTAATGTTTTAAACATAGGCATAAAACTGCCCACACTGGGTATAAAGCTGTCATTAAGTGCAGGAAAGGGGCCCAGAATGAAATAAAACAAAACAGCTTCCTCATGAAGTCTGGATAAAGAGAGAGAACACATTATCATGTGAAAAATCACTGAACTACCTTTTTTTTTTTTTTTTTTTGAGACAGGGGTTTCTTTGTAGCTTTGCAGCCTGTCCTGGAAGTAGCTCCTGTAGACCAGGTTGGCCTCAAAGTCACAGAGATCCGCCTGCCTCTGCCTCCTGAGTGCTGGGATTAAAGCCATGTGCCACCACCGCCTGACCCACTTAAACCGTTTTTTACAGACAAGTGTATACAATGGGAAACTGAACAAGGAGGGAGCAGACTGGTAACTAGCAAGTCACCTCACAGTCCCAAATGCCGGAAACTGGGTGCATCTCATCACTGTTTGCCAGAAAATAATCCCCCCCAACTCTCTCCCATGTTCATGTGGGTGTCACACGGATCCAGCCTGGGCAGTTCAGGGTTTGGGGATTGTTGCATTTCTGAGTTCAGAAGTCTCAAGGTGGGTGACATTGCAGGACTAGGAATCAGTTTAAGGCCGTGGCCCTCTCTGGTGGAAGAACTTCTGGCCTCTGAAGCCAGGACCTTCTCTGCCACCTCTCAGTTCACCTCTCTGGCTCTCACAGTTGACCCGCGAACTAGGCGAGATCAGCTGAAATTCCTTATCACATTGATTGACTTGTATTGGTTATTATCTACATACACATCCCCACTACCACATACATACGCAGGTACACACACACACACACACACACACACACGTATGTGTATATGTACACACACGTACACTCACACACACATGCATACATACATGCATGCCCACACACGTGCATGCACCCCCACATGCACAGATGCAATGCACTCTCACACACACGCGAATGCACCCCCCCCATTCCCATCCTGCTACTCATTCAGCACATGAAGGACTGTCTCTAGCATCCTGGGGTAGATTTGCTCACGCCTTTCTAAGTGTGTACTCCACAGACCCTTGTCTGGTCATTACCAGATCCTCACACTCACACACATCACCATCAGTTCCTCTCCTGGAAGTGTCAGCTTTCCACTGCACCCGGGACTGGGAGTCAACTTAACTCCATAGGCCTTTGATAGGGGTGGAGTATCTCAAACTTCCTTCCTCTTGCCGATGTAAGGAAGGTTTACATTGTGACAGTCCACACAGAAATATAACTGACAAAGTTGTTCTGCAGAACTGTTTCATGCTCATTAGTATTGACATACTGAGGTTTTATTAATGGTTGGTTTTTACTGGTATAAGATTCATAGAACATGAAATTTACCAGTTTTATTATTTAAGAACATATGGTATAACCATCACTAGTAATTTCAGAAAATTTTATCACCCTGGAAAAAAACCTGTGCCTGTTACGTAAATCACTTCTATTTTCAATATATATATATATGTATGTATATACACGCACACACACATATATATATACATACTGTATAACATACAACATATATAATATACATTAGTGTCTGTGTGTATGGGATATGTGCATGTAGAACATGCTTGTGTTCACACAGTCACTTCTCTCCATCTAGGTGTGTATGTGTGTGTAGCATCTGTGTGTGGAGTGTATGCATGTACATACATTTGAATAGGCAAGTGAAGATGTTGGTAATCTTCCTCTAACTCTCTTACGTTTTGAGGCAGGGTCTCTCCCTGAAGCTTGACATTTGTCTAGTGGGCTGGCTGTCCAGAGAACCTCCAGGATCTGCACATCTCTGCCCTTCCAAGGCTGGGCTACAGGTGTGGGGGTCCATGTCTATAGCTTCTGACATGGGTGCTGGGGATTTGAACTCAGGTCTTCTTCTTTCACAGTATGCACTGCAGCCCACTGAGCCTTCTCCCCAGATCTACTTTCTATATACTTTATTACAAAAGAATGCTGGAGAGGTTCACTGAACTGGTCCCATCTTCCACTGAATACTGAATCCAACTTGCACTCTGAAGTAACTATATACACACAGAGATGCTACACATATACACACACATATATGGAGGCTGTGTGAACACATGCATACACTACATGCACACATCTCATATACCTACACACACACACACACACACACACACACACACACACACATATATATATATATATATAAAAGCAGGAGTGACTGATTAATGTAATGGGCATCGGGATTTTTCCAGGATGACAAAATTTTCTTTTTTTTCTTTTTTTTCTTCAAGACAGGGTTTCTCTGTGGTTTTGGAGCCTGTCCTGGAACTAGCTCTTGTAGACCAGGCTGGTCTCAAACTCACAGAGATCCTCCTGCCTCTGCCTCCCGAGTGCTGGGATTAAAGGCGTGCGCCACCACTGCCCAGCGACAAAATTTTCTAAAATTATTAGTGATGGTTGTACATTACAAATCTAATCTCATGTGTTCTTAAATGATGCCATTAGTAAATTTCATGTTATATGAATCTTAGCTCAATAAAAACCAGTCGTTAATAAGACCTCAGTATGCCATTACTGGTGAGCATGAAATGGTTCTGCAAAACCATCTTGTCAGTTATATTTCTGTGTGAACTTTATCATGATGTAAAAATTACTGAATAATTACTGAGAGGACTTCTAATCCTTTGTTCTGTTTCTAAGGCAGAGTCCCATGATGCTGGCCTAGCTGGCCTTGGATTTGTAATTCTCTGCTTCCTTAGAGATGTGGCTATAGCATTACTACTTGTGTCAATTTCTCATTCTGTCTTCTACTTCTCTCTACGTGAAACCAGCCCTTCCCTTAGAGGATTTATGCTGAAATGTTCTAGGAGGCCTGACAAATGATTTTGTGTGTGTGTTAATAATAACAAATGCATACAAGTAATACAAAAATAACAAATGAAAACAGATGTTTATTTAGGAACTCGAATAGGAAATAAACATAAAATGTAAGCATGGATGAAAAGGGAGAGCTATCAATTATATCTCAGGATGCAATGAGGAGATGGGATTACAGATTTCAAGGAGGCCGTAACCACTGTCATTTAGAGTTCTACTGCACAAACCCTAGACTTTCTGACATTCCTGCACTGGCCTCTGCAAAGAGCGTGAAGAAATGTGGTTCACATTTGACAAGAATCAGGAAGACAGCAGAAGAGAGAAAGAACAAAGAAGGAGCAAAACAGGCCAACCCTTTTGGAGCACCGGTCATTTATCAAGCATAGGTACTTCACAGTTTAAGTCTCTTCGTTCCTCAAAGTATACATATCTGTATTTATTTTCTCAAAGAAGAAAAATTTCAGGTATCCACTTCACTTTAGCTGTGTAGAAAGTCATAGAATTCCAGCTGAGACTAGAGAATATGCCTCTAATTAGGTACTTAAGTACAAAAAAGTTCTCTACGACTTTCTAGCTTGCCATTAATTTTGTGATTCTTCAGAACTTATTTTGTTTTAGGATGACAGCCACAATTTCTCAAAGCTCTCACAAGGAGGGGAGGCAATGGACCAGGGCAGAAGACAACCTGCGGTCCATGCAGTGCACGGATATAGAGAATGAGGAAAGCACAGAGGCTCAGGGTGAATGAAAGATCTGTGACATTCGCTGGAAAATGATTCCCAGATGCAAAGCAAAACCGAGGAAATGCAGAGTTCCCACTCTGCAGAGCAGGGAACACTGTGGACAGCCACCCGGAGCTACCGTGATCTACATGACACAGCAACAGCATGTGGAAATAATCATGGCTTGGGAGCGTAAGGCTGACCGTTGCTTGGAGCAAACAGCGATGCCATTGGGAAGGAAACGTGATCACTTGCCACTGTATGTGAACAGGAGACGATGGAAGGAGGTACAGCTGAGATTGGGGGTATGGGGAGACCCCAAATCAGAATCATGGGGTCAAAAGAGGTTTTAGAAAATGACAGTAGAGAAGAACAGAGACTAAACTTAGAATGTTGGAATATCAGAGATAATAGGCAAAGAAATTGAAATGTTATTTTCAAATGAGCCTAGCACGTTTTAGGTTGTTGTAGTTAGAGCAAAAGCTGATGGGTTTTCCAGACACTAGCAACTGAAAAGGATTCATGTAAAACCTAAGAAGAGAACTTTTTTTTTTTTTTTTTTTTTTAAAAAGAGATTGAAAAGAAAAAGCCAGGTTTCAGAAACAAGAAGAAATGGGGTACCTATTATGTACTGTTCTCTGTGCTGGATGCTTTCCTGGTGCTCGATGTTCAAACCAAAAGCAGGAAATATAATCTCTTCTCTAGATAAGAAATAAAAGGCTTGGATTCCAATTCTCATAGCTGGGCTGGGGCTGGCTAGCAAAAAGAACCAAGGTATACCAGAAGGATGGGATGACTTTAAAAGTTTAAAGTTCACATGATAGGGTGGAGAGATAGCTCAGTGGATAAGAGCGCTTGCCACCCAACCATAAGGACATGAGTCGGCCACAGCATCCACGTTAAAATGTGGGGATGCTTGAGCAAGCTTACAAATCCCAGCTTTGGGATGAGGCATTTCTGAACCAGGCTAGTTCCAGGTTCAGTGAGAGAACCCGTCTCAAAGGCATAAGATGGATGAGAGAACAAGGAGAGCTGACATCTTTCTTTGGTTTCCACACACACAATACAACAACACACACACACAAACACATATACACTCCACACATAAATATATAACACACAGACATAGTGCCCCTCCCAAACACACACACCCATAACCTCCCACCAAAAGTTGATATTCTAAGACAAAACAGAATAAAACCAACCAAGATAACTTACTCTTGGACCAGGTGCTCCAGGTGGACCCTGTAACATAATAATAATAAAAAATGAAATAAATCCAAACCCAGTTGGTAAATATCTCAAAACCAGGCAACTGTATATTAATCAAGGACAAAGAGATATAAACATAAATAAACTTACAGGAGGTCCTGGCTGACCTCTTGGTCCTTGGGGACCCTAAACGAAATGAAGACAAAGCACAATATGAAGATAATTTGCGCCAGGTGGTGGTGGCGCACGCCTTTAATCCCAGCACTTGGGAGGCAGAGGCAGGCAGATCTCTGGGAGTTCTAGGCCAGCCTGGTCTAGAAGAGCTAGTTTCAGGACAGGAACCAAAAAAGCTACAGAGAAACCCTGTCTCGAAAATAAAAAAAAAAAGATAATTTGCTTTTGATTTGATATTAACCAAGACCCAACCTCTGCAATTGCGAATTGTTGTCGTACAAATCACACGATTTGTAATTGTTTCCATATTTAGAAGCTCTTGCTCTTAACTGTGACCCACAATTCTGAATAACCCAGAAACTTAATTTTTCTCAGGGAAGGGAACTGTTTGCCCTCTTCAACAAATTAAATAAATTGAGATATAAAATGTTAATACAGCATAGCTATTTCTATTATCACCCTCCTAATCATAGAAGCTAGAAATGTCATTGTTTTTAGATTCTTCATGAACCTGTACACTGTGTCCCTCTAATCATTGTCAAAATACTTCTTTATTTTCAATGTAAATCATATATTATGGCTTAATGCCTGCGTCTCCTAACCACTGAATAATGTCCTAATTTAAACTCTGTGGTCTGCAGTGGAGCTTTAGAGACATAATTGGGTCTCGAGGGTGGACTCTGTAAGGAGATTAACACCATCATGAAAAGAAGCAGAGATATTCAGTTTCTGTACTGGGCTAAAGGTAGAAGCTAGCTGGCTTTCTGTCAACCAGAAAGACCAGTCCATCCATACTAATGACATTCTTCTTAGAACCTGGAGTCAGTCATTCTGTTAACCGTCTAGGGGCTCTCATTCCAGGAAGAAGCATAAACTTCTCAGCAGTGTGGCTCACCATCCACTCTGACCTCCTTCTGTGTGCTGTGTTTCCAGGTCACATATCAGAAAATGGAGCAACTGGGTAACCAGCGAATGAGGAGCAGAGGCAGGACCAAAACTCAAGTCAGCTAAACACGGAAGAGATGTTCTTAGACACCTCATCCCATTGCCTCCTCTCAAGGTGTGGTCTTTATCAGCACAGCCTACACACCGTCTGTACTCAGCTACTTGCACATCCCTAACCTCTCCTTCCCTGTTCCCCGGCCCCCTCCTTCTCTTTTCTCTTCCTCCCGTCTTTCTTCCCTTTGATCTTTTCTTCCTATAGGTTTTCTCTCTGTAGCTCAACTGGCTTCAAACTCCCACTTCTCCTGTGCCAGCCTCCTGAGTACAGGGATTACAGGCATGTCCATCATGCCTGACATCCCAAGTTCTTTCCTAAATGCATTCACTTGCACACACTTCTGCCTGCTCATTATAACTCATTTCGCTCTCATTACTACTTTAGAACGCTGTATCCACCACAACTACCTGTCATTGTCACTTCCTCTCTCCTCAACTAAATGCTTCTTTTTTTTTTCTCCATTCCATAGAGCACAGCACCATGGAAAGCACTTAAGATTTGATAAAAATGTCTGTCGCTTTTCAATATTCTGGGACAAGAATAGTGCCTAACACACACTAGAGCCTCGATAGTTCTCACTACACAATTTAACAATGTTAAAGTTGGTATTAATTTAGAAAGCAAGAAGGCTAAATAGGTACATTAAGATGCCAAGATTGTGCTGACATTTTCCAAAATGAATCAGCAGCCATCATGGTTCATGTCTTACACATCTGCTCAAGATTAACTGATTTGAGGTGAACTGAATACTAACATCATATTGAGTCAAACTCAGATCATGGTTAATAAGACAGTAAAGAGAAGACTTCGTCTCCAGCTGGGTTCAAATATTATTGACGCCGTAACTGGCTTCTTACTCAGGACCCTTTATTAGTAAGGCTGCTAACTCGGGTTCTGTTGTGACAGCTAGAACAAATATCATGTGGTCACTTAAGCGGGCTGGAGAGCGCTCACGCTCTGCCCGATAGGCATTTCATAGTTTGCATGATCTCTGCTTAACATTCTAAACAAAAGTTGTTCTCAGAAGCTGCCTGCTTGGTTGCAGGAACGCCCTTCTTAGTGATAGTAGATGCAGAGGCTAGAGAGAATTTGATCCATTCTGAATCAACACAGCAAAAACAATAAACAGCTGTGTGATTGAACCATTGAACATGTTTCTGACATTTACAAAATCTCTTTGACGGTTCAGTACAAAACATCTATCCTATATTTGACTCCGAAGGAGGAATGTACCATAGAAAAATGAACAAATTCTTCCTCCTGCTGACACTACCAAATTCATTTCAGCTTGTTCCTCAGAGCAAATCAGTTCACCACAAATATGATCCAATGAAATAACTTGTAACAAGACAGGGTGGGGCAACCCCAATGCAACAATGGCATGAAACAGGACAAGTAACCAAATAAAACAAATTGGGATTCCAACCACATTATGTTATTAATTCCCTTATTCTCTAGCTAACACGTTGAAGATAGCCATCTACTTTCTATCATAAAGCACTTTGTAGCAAAACTATCATTGTCCTAAGGGGAACCATATTTATGGGGATGATTGTGGTAGGGGGTTGGGTGGTTATAGAGAAAACATTCTCTTTAAATCACACCAAGTTCTCTGTTTCATTCTAGAATTTAAACAAATCCTTAAACAGTAACACAGCTTATCATTTGATTTAAGCAAACTAGTGTGTGACCTTGAATCTGAGTATATTGTCTTCCCTTCCTTCCTTCCTTCCTTCCTTCCTTCCTTCCTTCCTTCCTTCCTTCCTTCCTCCCTTCCTTCTGCCCTTCCTCTCTTCCTCCCCTTTTCCTTCCTTTCTTTCTGGCTTTTCGAGATAGGGTTTCTCTGTGTAACAACTCTGGTTATTCTAGAACTTGCTTTGTAGACCAGGCTGGCCTCAAACTCAGAGAAATCCACCTGTCTCTGCCTCCCGAGTCCTGGAATTAAAGACGTGCAATGTGTACTGCCACCTGCCTTGGTCTTTTTCTTAGTAAATTCCTTATTTCATTTCCTTTATGTAAACACGATTGTCAATTACCTCATGAGTTCTCTTAGGCTGGTCCAGTTTTAGAGTGGTCTTTCTATTTAGAAATTGAGGACTTCTGTTACAGGAAGCCTAGTCTCTATTTTCTAACGGTCACTAGTCTGTCTCCCTTGCCCAGTTGTGACAACTGGAGGATGTATCTAGTCTTTGCCAAATACTTCTTTGGGGAATAAGGGGAAGGTGACTTCTCCTGAGAACCACTGGTTTGAAGGGTTTAATTTTGAGTTTTAAAATATTAAATAATATTTACTAGACAGCAATGTTAGGATGGAATCAGCAAACTAGAAGGCTTAAAGTACAACTGTGAGTTAGGAGTCTGATCTTCAAGCTGCCTGTCAGTGGCTGGTTACCGTTTCTGTAGCTCTCTTACCCAGCTGGCTCCCAACCTTTAGGTTCTGAGAGGCTCTGTGATTTATGAAAAAATATTGTTTGAGGATGAGGAGACTTAGGTTCCAATCTTGTCTTCATAAGTTATGATATGCTTTTGGGTGCACCTCTGAAACGGTAAGCTACTCTCAATGAAATGTTTTTCCTTTGTAAGAGTCACCATGGTCATGGTGTCTCTTCACAGCAATAAAAACCTGAACTAAGACAGTGAGGATGGTTTCCATGGCCCTTTTGAGAACTTAGTTTTCAGGCTGAAGATCTGGCACAGTGGCAGAGGGCTTGTCAGGCAGCTCAATACTCTAGTTAAGGTTCTGAGTTTGAACGCATGCACACACAAATACACACAACAGAGAGAGAGAGAAGAACACACACAGAGAGAGAATTATGATTTTCAAGCTTATATTTGTTTTTAAAATTTTTCCTCATCTTTTCTAACTGGGCAGGTTATCCCCATGAGTTATAAGGTAAAGGTTTCAGTTTTGCAGTTTGTATGACTGTAAGGCAGTTTGTAGTTGAATCAAAGGAGTTGATTTATTTTTCATTTGAGTGAATTATACTACATACAAATGAAATATATACCTAAATTTTTTAACTTCTTAACTTTAAATATAGGATATTTTTTTCTTTTCTTTTCTTTTCTTTTCTTTTCTTTTCTTTTCTTTTTTTTTTTTGGTTTTTCGAGACAGGGTTTCGCTGTGGCTTTGGAGCCTGTCCTGGAACTAGCTCTGTAGACCAGGCTGGTCTCGAACTCACAGAGATCCGCCTGCCTCTGCCTCCCGAGTGCTGGTAGGATATTTTTTCGTACTTTATTTTTTCTAATGTGTAAGCCAAATTGGAGGCTATAATTCTGATACTCAAAAGCCATAGAGCCATATCAAAATAATTGAGAAAATGTCAGTGGAATTCTTCCACATTATACTGATTTTATCTTATTATAACATTCTATGAAAATGAAGCAGCCTCCCTCAGATTTATGGTGAATTGCTCTCTTTACATTGTTTTTCTACTTCTGCGGCTTTCAAGTTGTTTCAAGTTGTGACATTCTGTTAAAATCGGAGAGACAGTAGAATGTTAATTTGGGTTTAAGTTAATATTTTACTTTAAAATGCAACTGTATTCTATTACTTCTGACAAATGCTACTTAGATAACTTAAATTAATTGTGTCTTAAAAGGGTTTTGGAATACCAGGGAAGCCAGGGATTCTTTTATGAATTAATTGACAAGGAACACAAGAGTTTTGAAGTTGGGTGAAAAGGACAGGAAAATTCACATTATACCTGTGAGCAGGTTTCTTAGGCTCACTAATCTGAAGTTGTTTAGAGAAAATCTATATGAGCCCTGGGCTTTACAGATAAAAACCATAGGCAGCCAGACAAGTACCAAGTACAGAATAGAGAAGAGATCTTTCTTACATGGATGTCCAGAAATGGTGCCCTACTGGTGAAAGGGACTCATTTCTAACCAGTTCTGGAATCTATAATGTTATGCTACAGGAAGTGTGATGCTCCTCCAGTAAGAAATTCAAGCCTATGACAAAGGGAAACTGTCTCCATGGTGCTATCTGAGCAGTGACATTGTGATATAGCAGCGAAAGGGGTCCTGGTGACCAAAAGGTATCTTTTAAAGAACAGAGGGAAGTGAGAGCCACTAGCGGGGAAAGGCTGCATCCTGAGACTGGAGGGGAAAGAGCTGGATCACACAGGGCTTTTCTATCAAGGGGAGGAGTCTAGATTTCCTCCTTCTTTTTTTTTTTTAAAGATTTTTTATTTATTATGTACACAGTGTTCTGCCTCCATGTATGCCTGCAGGGCAGAAGAGGGCACCAGATCTCATTACAGATGGTTGTGAGCCACCATGTGGTTGCTGGGAATTGAACTCAGGACCTCCAGAAGAGCAGTCAGTGCTCTTAACCTCTAAGCCATCTCTCCAGCCCTCTAGATTTCCTTCTGAGTGCAAGGGCCAGGGAAGGTTTAAAGAAGGACAGGCACACGATCTGCTTTGTACCTTCACAACATTCCTGCAGCAGATGTGGAGAGTGGATTGCAGGAGGGGGAAGTAGAATCAGTGAAAAGATGTTCAGAGCTGGGGGTGACAGCGTGGTAACACAGACAGTGTGGGGGTGCAGGTAGACGGATGGATGCTCGGAGGATACAGAGAGGTGGGGTTTTGCACTCTATGCTCTTGGGGGAATATTATTTTGAGGTGTGTGACTTTTATTTACGATGCATTTGTTTAACTCTGTGATTCTTTGCCTGTCTAAAACACCTGACGGTCCTAATAAAGGGCTGAATGAGCAGGGCTGGAAGGCAGAGAGTCTAAATAGAGGGAGAAATGAGAAAAAAAGAGGAGCGGAGAGAGAAGAGAGGGAGGAGGACGTCAGGAACCAGCCACCCGGCCACCGAGCCAGCCACGGAGTAAGAAGGAAAGTGAGATATATAGAAGGAAGAAGAGGGAAAAGCCCAGAGGCAAAGGATAATTTCAGTGAAGAAAAACTGGCGAGAAACAAGCCAAGCCCAGGTCAGGTGATGATAAGAAAGAATAAGTCTCTGTGTGATTTATGTGGGAGCTGGGTGGTGGGCCCCCACAAAGAGCAAAAAAGTCAAAAGAGTAAAACACACAACACTGTGTCTTTGTTATCGTTTTTGTAGGGGTAGGGGTGTTACTTATTTTCCATTTATGAGGGATCACACTCCCACGATCTGTCAGGGACTTAGATGCATCTCCCATAGTTTCAGTCAGAGCACTGTTAGTGCAGGAGCTGGCCGGGAAGCCCTCAGCGACAGGGGCTTGTGAAAGCATCCTGTGTTGGACTCAGGGCAGAGGCGTTGTTGTTGGATCAAGCTGCAGCCAGTCTGGTAGTCTGCTCCTTTAGCCAATGTTTACTGTGTTCTCATTATGGACCAGGGGCTAGCGACTGGGGACTTGATGCTATCAAAGGTGGTAGGTGGTTGTACTATCAGATAGTGATATCAAAGATGGAATCAAATATGTACAATCTTTTCTTGGAGCCCGTTCTCAGGAAGCTGATCACAGAAATGGAAATAATACTTAAAAATAAATCATTTCAATCTATCCTCCATAGTCACTCATGTTTACCATTCATTTAAAATTTTCCACCTGCTGGGTAGTGGTGAGGAACACCTTTAATTCCAGCACTCAGGAGACAGGTAGAACTCTGAGTTCAGGGCCAGCCTGGTCTATAGAAGGAGCTCCCGGACAGCTAGGGCTACACAAAGAGATCCCGTCTCACAAACCAAGAAAAAAAATCTGCAAAATTCACTACCTATTGAGTATAAGCATCTATAAGACAGGTGCTGCCAGGGATGGGGTTCCATCACAAAAACAAACATTGAAAAAAATTCTATGCTGCTTATCTTCTAGTGAGGGAGGCTACTGAACAGAAGACAAACGTCATACAGCAGGTAGCAAGGAGCTCGGATAAACGGAGATAAAGGGTTTCAGGAAGGTGGGAGAATTGCCTCTGCATAGATTGCGATTGTTGATCTTTACAGACTGTCTTAGACACAAGTCTGGGTACATCTGTAAGAGTTTTATCAGAGATGACTGACTGATCCTGAAGGGGCTGGGGCAACTGGGATAAAAAAAAAATAAATAAAAGGAGCAGACCAGCAAAGTGCTAAGGTTTTTTAGCTTTGCTCTTGCCTGCCATGATGTGACCATGGCAGCTGACCTCCACCACACGCTCCTGCAGACACGATGCTTTGCTCGAGTGTGCGGGGCCCTGCAGTCATGGGCTGAGCGCTCTGAAACCATGGCTGAGTCAAATCTTTCCTTCCTAAGTCATTTCTGTCACATTTTAGTCACAGAGTGTGAAAGAAACTACCATAACAGGCTACTCAGGAAAAGGCTTCGTGATACGTGGTCTCTGATGAAAAGAACCAAGGCTCAGGCGACAGGTATTGTACTGAGTCCAGGGCATTAAGGGTTGTTTCCAGGGGTGGGACAGGGTGTCCAGCCCATACAAACAGCCTTTAAATAGAAATGTCAAATGAATAGGAGCAGAGGGGTTTAAAAGTGCGGTAAAGAAGTACCAGGAACAAGAACTGGAAAGTGGAGGCTGCGGAAAGAACAGGAGAGAAAAGCCATCCGCCTATGGGATCCAAGCATCATAGCTACCTCACCTGGTCTTCAAGGACCTTCCAGGGCCTGGCTCTTGGACCCTTCATCAATGGGAGAGAGCCCTTACCTTATTGATAGAATCAACTCTATCTGTGTTTCATTTTGAAGGGGATGACCTACCTGGTCACTAACCTGTTTATTCTGGGTGCCTATTTCTACCAGAAATCCCAGACTCCCTACATCTCTATGTTCTGGATTCCGGTTATGTGTTCCCCCTTTCAGCTAATTAATTAGCATTATTATTGCCCTCCATGCCTGCCGCCTTTTCATGGGGGATGCTACAATCTGCTCAGCGTGAATGCCCTTGGGGGTAAACCCAACCCCAACGGTACTTGTGTCAAGAGGCCGGTGTAGTCATCTGCTTCATGTTGGTCGCCTTCTACTATCTACACATACAGCTCACACCACCACTTCGTATACCGAACATTCACATAACAATTTTTTTCTTTAGAAGAGAATGTATGACTGCCATCCCTGCCCTCAGTTGGAGGAGACAGGAGGAATGGAAATTTGAAGCTAGCCTGGGCAACATAGCAAGAGTCTCTCTCAAAATAGCACACACAGACTAATGCTCTGATCCTCCCGTGAAGCATTCCTGGCTGGCTGGCTGGCTGTAGCTTGTGTGCCTCACGAGACCCAGCAGGGCTGTTGCTGGGACACTGGAGAACACCCATCCCTTTCATTCCCGACAGGGCAGACACTCAACTGTACACAGTAATCTGGGGAGAATATGATTGGCAGGTCCTTAAACACAGCGCTTATCAGGTCCCACTGGAAAGTACCATATAGGTTATTTCTACCTCTCTGCAACTATAGTTTGATTTCGAGTCCACAAGCATCAGTCTTTGATCCCCTGGAGATTATTGCCTAGAGACAGGGCTGCTGTAATCACAGATCTCATTATCCAGTTAAACTTACAGTTTCACCTCTAAAGCCTTTTTCACCTCTGGGTCCCTGAAAGAGAGGGAAAAAGACGGCAGCTGAGCGTCATGGGTCACTGTGCGTTTGGTGCAGCAGCAGCTACGATCAGAAGCATGCCATTTATATTCCTGTCCTATCTAGGAGGATCTGTGCATTCACATACAGTCTAGATTTCCCGAGTAATGAGAGGTTCCCCACAAACAAACCCAAACAACCCACGCTGGTGGATTACGCTCTCGGTTCACCATGTCAGGAGTTCCGCCTGGCAGTGAGACGGGACAACAGGACTCTGACTCGGGAAGGGCAGTCACCACAGTTATTCATCAACCGCGCACAAAAGCTTTTGGGGAGGAGACAGTTATTCATCAACCACGCACAAAAGCTTTTGGGGAGGAGACGAGTCTTTCGGTTTCTAGGTTGCAATCCTTGCTTCTTTTGCTTTCAAAATCCTTGTTTCTAAACAATTTCTTTGTTCTCTTTCATTTCTCACTTTCTGTCCCCCTTTCGATTTTATTTATTGCAGTGCATTGTGGGTCACAGGTGAGCTCGGAGGACTACCCTCAGGGGTGAGTTCTTTTCCTCCACTGTGGAATCTGGGGACTGAACTCAGGCTCTCGTGACAAGCACTTTTAGCCACTCCACACTGGATTTAAAATTATTTTGGGGAATAATTTTTTTCATATCAAATCTGAGGATCCAGTTTTAAAGCATGTTTTTAAAAAGATGTGAGCCTTCTAGTCCCATTTAGAAGATCTCCCCAAACTGCAAACTACATCTTGGCTTTCTAGAGCATTTGAAAAAATGACTTTCCTGTTCTGTTTTTCACATTAATTTTATCTGGTGGTTTTTTTTAAATGGTGAAATGGGATGGCAATGTCTTTTCAACACTAATGGTATCCCAAATAATTCCATCTTCTTCCCTGCCACCAGTGTAGGAGTAGCCATGTGACCAAATGCTAGTCAATCAGACATCAGAAATATCTAACACGTGAGGGTGATTCTGAGCAATTGTAGGTAACTAAATGGAAAAACTAACCAAACCTGAAGTCCTTCATCCTTAACTACAGTACTTACTGTAAGTCAGTTTGGTTCAGTATCCCCAGTGCTTGCAGCATCTTTTGTAATAATTAAATTACAATATGCTCACATATCTAATTCTGCAGTCTGCTCTGTTAACCTTGATCAGTGTCTTTCTTTCTCCTGCCCTGCATTCTGTAATAATAACTGCAATCTCATTGTTTCTGATTTGGAAAAAAAAAATCCGTCATTGCCTCTACCCCCACCTATTTTCCCTCACAATATTTCTGTGTGTGTGAATTTCAGAGGCTTATTTCTTATAATGGACTTCTCTTCTTAGAACGGAAAACATGGAGCATGGAAAGAATTTGTCAAGACATTTGATGGGCATGGTGACTAGCCTGGTGAGCTTTAACCCAACACAGTGAGATACTTTAATCAAGACATTTCTTTATCACATAATGACCTTTAACAGTGATTGTCTAAGCAAAACATGGTCGGATATTTTAACGGAGACATTTCTTTCTCACATTCTCCTTGACCAATAATATTTCACATTTCTGACAGAGGAGAACAATCATCCCTTAATCAGAACAGCGTGTCCTGAAGAAACACCCACTGAACTATGAGAACTCTCCCACCTACAGTTTTATGTCGCTCTGAGGAGCAAATGTTGGAAGCCAAGAGAATGAGTTACACATTTTATTTCTTTTGAATAAACTCCAGTAACTTTAACGGTGAATTCTCTAAATTTATAAAGATAAGAGCTCTCCTTAACGCTTTAAACATTCCATTTTCAGTTTTAAATAGGTCTACACGTAACACTTTCAAATGCTTCAAAAATATGGCTTCGTTGAAGGGAATGGATCTTGGTTTTCCCTGTATTTATTTGACCCTATCGTGTCCCTCTGTGCACAAGTTATCAGTTCTGCAATAGGCCCCACCAAACCATTTCAGTTACCGTCTTATTTTTTGGTTGTTTACAAACAAATTTCTTGCCGTACTGGCCATATGCTGACTCTACGCCCACCCCAGACATGGATGGGATGGATGGAGACATCAGGTGTGTAGCTCACTGGGTCCTTTACCTTGACTAACTAGATGGACCTCTATAAACTTTATCGAATAGAAATCATGCTTGCTTCATCCATTTCTTGTAGCAATTTGAGAAATGTTGTCATGGGAAATGAAGCAGAACAAAGCCACAGAGGTCACAGAAGGATTTTTCAAGAAGTTATCATTGCACCTCTTATAGTCATTCAATGAAACCTACGCATGGAGAGCATGCTGACCACGCCTTTCTTTAGACCATTCTGTTACCCTTGCGCTATCCTGGTTTTCTTGCTCATTTTGCCAACATCTTTCTCTGTTTACAGCGGGTGCTTCTAAAGACTCAAATCTTGGCAATCGGAATTCATTTAGCTTCCTTTGGAACTGGTTCCAGCTTTACTGACTGCTTCTATGTTTACTGCTCTCCCTGGCTCAGTCCATTTTTCTTTTCTCAAGCTTGAAGTGCTTCCGTCATTCAAACCTTTCATTACCCTATGACCCTTAAGGACAGGCTTCCCGAAGAAAACAGGTAACTTCTTTTTTAATTTTTGTTTCCCAAATACCCAGGTGGATTCTTGATGGAGTATTCTAGAATTAGGAATTTTAAAACATGACTAACAACAGCAGCAGCAGCAGCAGCAACAACAAGAGAAAAGAGCAACATTGTCACAAACTTACAGTTCCACCTGTTGGGCCTATTATACCTTCTCTGCCCAGAGGGCCAGCGTGTCCCTGTGGAGGGAGAGAAAACAGTCTCGCTCTGAGAAAAAGTCAGTCCCATTCTGCATATAATTGAAAAGAAAAAAAAAAACCTAGAAAACTTGTGCTATGGAAAAATAGCTATCTTTAAGTAGTTTTTGTTGTAATACAACAAAATTTATTATCATAAGAACCCTGACTGCTCTTTGGGCTGACGAGGGAGGGGGACTTGATTGGGGGAGGGAAATGGGAGGTGGTGGCGGGGAAGAGACAGAAATCTTAAATAAATAAATAAATAAATAAATAAATAAATAAATAAATAAATAGTTTAGTTATTTTGACAGTATGTGGTGCAATTGCCTATGTCGCTGCAGTTTCCTACCAAGGGTGCTGTAAATTATGATTTCCTAAACAACCTAAATCAGAATTAAGTGCTCATGTGTTGAGAAGTCCAAGGATGTATCTGTGTGTAGAGCGTTGCTTAACCAATGGAATTGCTTTATATAGGGCACTAGAATAATGCACACATTTAAATAGGAGTATCCATGGATGATGGAGGGACAGGTGCCTGAGTTCCAGGGAACACAGGGCAGGTCCGGATGGAACCTTATGTGACCAAAGAAGCCGCAGGACCCTGTGAGACATGGCCAATGCAGAATCCAATAAAAAGGGCCTGAAGACTAACTTTTCAATTATGAAGATATTCCCAGATGAGCAAGGTAGCTAGCTAATCCTTTTCAGTATTACATATACTGCATTTTTGATGAAAATAAAATACTCATTTTAGTTTTTTTTTCTCCCTATCAAATTCTACTCCCACTTCCACTGACAGCAATCTTTTCTTTCTGGTTCAGTTAGTATGGAATATCCAACTATAAGTACCTCATAGTTTTCTCTTTTTTGCAGAACATGCAGAGGTAAAGAAAATACTGTCAGTTTAAATCTAATGTAGTGTGGTCTGCTGTCTGACAGCTCCACTATTAAACAGACCTGCCAAAAGAAAAATTACCTGATAGGCTAAAGGAGTTGGGGTCGCTTTTGAAACATAACAAACTTTAAGAGACAATTTGTAAACATGGTACACAAATTTCAAAGATCTCTGATTGAACCAAGAAGCTTGATATTTTAATTAAGTCAGTGTAGGCTCTATCACGGTGGTTCTCACCTTTCTGCTGCTGTGACCTTTTAATACAGTTCCTTATGTTGCATTGACCCCCAACCAAAAAATTATTTTTGTGCTACTTCATTCCTGCAACTTTGCTACTGTTATGAACTGTATTATTATTATTATTATTATTATTATTATTATTATTATTATTATAGATAGAAGTTTTGTCAAATGGGTCACGACTCACAGGTTGAAAACCACAGCTCTGGACTCAATGGCCATTGAAGAGACTTTAGTCTAATTAATTATGATGAACTCTCCCAAATAATTCTTTGTTAAAAGAATAGAAAGATAGACGCTGACACTAGAAGAAAAGAGACTGGAAGCATTACAATTATCTATATTTATCTAAATGTTCAGAACCATCACACTATGATTTTAGCGGTAGGATCAGTTATCTATGTAAGTGTGTTTTTGGAACGTAGTGCAATAAAATCTTGATTTTTCTAGTTTAAGTACTCTTACTTAATCACCAAACATTTCTTGATTTTGGGGGAGAAAGCAGACTTGAGGCCACTTACTGCCCGCAGTGCGCTCTGATTGTACAGGTTTAGTGAATAGCCCTATCGCGCACAGCTTGGCCAATCATAAAGGAGCCAGTTCTTTCTCTGCTGTCATGCTAGCCTACCATGGTCTCGCTAATCCTCTCCAGAGACTCAGCTCCCCAGCTGCAAAGCAGGGTGACAGTGCTCTCATAAAGTTTTAATTGGACTGAATGACAGAAGGGACACAGACTGAACTCTGGTACCACCTCCCCCTACTAACGCATCGGGACTTTTTTACTTATCTCCCGTAAACAGCCGACTCCCAGGCGTTCTCTTATTACAAGTCTTGCTTGTCAATGACTGGTTGTGAGCTCTTTACGTGAACTTTTCCATTAACGAGGTGACAAAAGTAATTGACCCACAAAGTGATATAGGCTTCAGTCCTGGCCTGGTCCAGAGCCTCAGCCCATCATGGGACCCTGCTGAGGACAGCATCCATGCTTCGATGAGGCCACAGAAGCAACATTTATTTTACAGTAGTCTATTCGTATATACACACTCGTGGAGAGTCAGAAGTTACACACTATATAACAGCACCCACGTTCCTTGGTTCCTTAGAAATGGTGACAGCGATCAACAAGCTTACACCTGGAGATGTGTTGAGGTGGCTCTCCAAGTGAACAGTCACAACAGTGCAGCCCTTTGTTTTATTGACGGAGTTAGGGGGGTGATGTAGAAGTTTAAGAATTTGACCTCGTTCCCTACTTTGAGCAAGACAGCGGCTGGGTCACAACGCTCTTCAGGAGACTTTCCTGCTGCCTTTGAACTGCTTCTCGTCTTCCTCCCTCCTGTCCTCCCAGGCCCTAGCGGCTGCTGTGACTAGCCAAATCGCTATTTGCCTTTTAGAAATGGCTGTTTTGTTTCATTTCCGTTTTATAGACCGTTCCTCATTACGATGGCATGGTTAATATAAACTACAAGGAAGCAGAGCTAGCACTGGCTGGGCTGGAGGCTGGCTCGTTTACATTCCCTGCATTCTGCAGCTCCAGGCACCGAACTGCTGACTGACATTTGCTAGCCTTTGATTTTTGGAACTCTTTCAGCAATTCACCCCCCTCTCTGGGGATACCTGATTCTGAGCAGGAAATCCTCAGCTTTGGGGAAAGGGTGGCCTGAAGAGTTCTGGTCAGAGGCAAGCCCCCTCTGGGTGGGTGGCATTTGCGCTCCGGCTGTGTTGATGTGCACGACACAAGACTGCTTTATTATGTTTCTGATGCTCTGTTAACAGACGTGCTGCCCATTCTCCACAGCTATTCTGATGATTTTTTTAAAAACAAGAACTGAGAAGTGTGGGTGGTCTATTATGGGATTTTGCCTAAACTAAGTTATGAGCTGTGAAAGGTTGGGGCTTGCACGGGCCGTTATGAGTTTCCATCTTGAAAATCACTTTATTAACTTATTAATGTGAAGTGTATTAATTTAAAGTGCTTCAATAAGCAAACAGACATAGGTCTTGGGTGACAGAATGACTCTATACTTACTCTCTGCCCAGTGGGACCTTTAGGGCCTGCAATTCCAGCAATACCAGCATCCCCATCTGGACCCTAGAAATACAATGAAAAACAGAAAGCCTGCTTTAGCCTTCTATAAATACCTCACAGACGAAGAGTCTCATGCCAATCTAGAAAGCTATCAAAAATATTTCTTAAAATGGGAACAAAAGCTAACCATATAAGAAAATTGATGGGATATACAATTATAGAAATTTTGGTTTAAGTGTATGTGTGTGAGAGAAAGAGATAGAGAGATGATAGATAGATAGATAGATAGATAGATAGATAGATAGATAGATAGATAGATAATAGATAGACAGACAGACAGCACATATGGGTATTTAGAGGGTTAGAGGACAGTATCATCTTACACTGTGTTTCTGACACGGTCTCTTGCTGTATTAGCCGTGCTAGCTGCATTAGCCGTGCTAGCTGCATTAGCCGTGCTAGCTGCATTAGCCGTGCTAGCTGCATTAGCCGTGCTAGCTGGCCACCGTGCAAGTCCCTCATCACTCCCTCCCATTTTCTCACAATGGCTGCTGGGACTGAAGAAGGCTGAGCTACTGTGACGGGTTTGGTACAGATTCTGGATTCTGGGCATCAGCCCCTTGTCTTATGTGGCAAGTTCTTTACTCAGTGAGCTATCTCTCCAGCCTTATTTTAAGTTTTTTTTTTTCCAGACAAGGTTTCATCTATCTCGGGCTCACCTTGAACCCTCATCTTCCTGCCTCACCAAGTTCAGAAATCACAGGAGCTTTGAATTAACGCTTTCAAAACTCAAATGCATGGATATATAAAATAAAGATTTTAAAGATTAAAGAAAATTTCAGGTAATAGACTAAATATTGATTATCTCAGCACCTCTCTTTCTGAGATACATATAAGACCATCAGAACATGCACATACTCTGGGACCTGGGAATCCTTGGAATCCTGTCAATCCTTGATCACCGTGTTCCCCCTACAAGGCGAACAGACAGAAGAACCGTTACTCTACAGTGGAGGCCTGATTTGTAGAATTAGTGCTTGACGATTCAGAGTTGACACATACCGGCTGCCCTTTCAGGCCAGGCTCTCCAGGTCGTCCTTGGTCACCTTGTGCTCCTCGTTGACCTCTTTGACCTGGAATTCCAGGTTGACCAGGTAGCCCTTGTTCACCCTATAGACCAAACAAAGAAAGGTGATTTTGACCTCTGAACCTATAAATACATTAATGAAATATAAATAGATATCCATTTTCAGCCTAACACAAAGCATTGGGAACATCAATTATTTTCTCTTTGTCCTTTCCACCATTTCCCACAAGTAAAATTTTATTATTATAAACAAAAAGTATAGATACAAGAAAGGAAAATCCCAGGGACTGGGGTAGTATGCATGCGGAAAGAAGAGGGAAGGGTGGCACAGTCGTGTTAGACAGTGTCATGTGAGCTAGAACATGTTTTGTGATAGTTTTGCGATCTCTTTTCCCTGTCTTCTAGAGATGACCCCGGAAAGAGCAGTTTCCTGTGGAATGGACCCTGATTTTACCATGACTATCATTTGATTTCTACCAATCTGAATGATGGTTGACTCTATTATCAGGTTATTGAACACTTGTTGAATGGCTCTATTATCAGGTTATTGAATGGCTATACAGCTTTGCAGGAATAAGAGTGCATTTGATAAAGTGTGCATCTAGAAGCAAATTCCATTTTTCTACGTGTAGAAAGCAGATGACAGAGAAGGAAGGAGAAGTAGAAACAAGTAGAAAGAAAAGAGCATTTTGGAAATGCTTCTTGTTCTCTGTTGGCTACCATGGGACACAGATGCGTGTAGGCATATACTTTTCTTTTTCCTAATGCGGATTTCCTATAACCCAGATTTTATTAAAACACATTCAGCCGTGATCTAGACAGGATATGTAGGGTGGGAACGGTGGCTTGTCCTCCCCGACACACATGATAAGAAAGTACCTTTGGGCCCGGAACACCAGGGCTTCCTGGTGGGCCTGGTAAGCCCTTTCCTCCTCGAGGACCTGGGGATCCAGCCAGTCCTGGTCTTCCTGGGATGCCTCTGACACCCTAAGGAACACAGACAAGACATGAAAACAAGGGTGTGTTGAGAAAGTCCATATAGAGGCTAGATACACACAGAGGGGCTGCTGGTGGCATGGCGCCCATGTTTGGAAATATGCATTCCCACAGGAGTGAAACAACAAAGGATAGTTTGGAAGCCCCACCAATCACAGGAAATATCTAATTATAGTTAATATGATCTTGGATTTTTAAGATAGAGACTCCAAGGCAATACCCAAGTTGCCACTTGGTTTAGACAAGCAGGGTATAGAGTTGCTTTGCTGCAATTCTAACTTAAGGACGTCTACTCCGCTGGACATGGCAGCTCTAACAGGAGACTGCCTCCCCACAAAGAGTTTTCTATTCCTCAGTTACATGATTCTAGTAAATCCAGTGAATAGAATTTGAAGATGAAGGTTAAGCAAGCAAATATTAAATCCCTAAAACCAAATCCTGGACCAGGGTTGGCCATCTATGGCTTGCAAGCATTCGCCTGTTCTTGTATAGATTGTGGCACAAGCACAGTTTTTACATTTTAAATCATAAGACAGTAATAATAATGATGATGATGATATTTAAAATGTTAAGAGTATATGAGATTAAAATTTTGGCAAATATAAATAAAGCTTTATTAGGATATAGCCATATCCATTCTTGAATGCATTGACTCTGGCTTCATTTGTGCTGCGGCAGTAGAGCTAAGTTGTCATGATGGTGGCAGAGATGGCAGCACTCCTATTTGCTGTGCAGCAGACTGGAGTGAGGAATGCTTCAAATGGAACATACATGGTCTTCCTGTGACTTTTATCTTATGTCTTTCATTCCTGGAACATATCTACCATGTCGAATGTGAAAGGTGAACTTTGAACGTCATGATTTATAGGCAGAGTGGAGTGTGGAGTGTTTTGTTCTAGAATTAGATGTCAAACTTTTATGTTTCTTATGTACTGAAGCTACATCTGCAACTAAAACACATATGACACACACCAGCAACATTGGATCAAAGACACATTTCAACTTTACTTAAATGCAAGAGGCAGGAAGTTAGAAAGTTTAAAGAGAAGTGTCTTATTGTAGCAGAATTCGCACACACACACATGCATACACATACTTTTTTAAAATTTTTATTTATTTATTTTCATTTATTTATTTATTAAAGATCTCTATCTCTTCCCTGCCACCGCCTCCCATTTCCCTCCCCCTCCCCCAATCAAGTCCCCCTCCCTCCTCAGCCCGAAGAGCAATCAGGGTTCCCTGCCCTGTGGGAAGTCCAAGGAACCCCCACCTCCATCCATTTCTAGTAAGGTGAACATCCAAGCTGCCTAGGCTCCCACAACAAGTTTAATCATTTACTGAGTCAACAATTGAAAACTTAATTTTAGTCTGGCCTTCTTAAAAAAGTATGTGTATTAGTACTGCAGAAGATCCTAATACACATACTTTTTTAAGAAGGCCAGACTAAAATTAAGTTTTCAATTGTTGACTCAGTAAATGATTAAACTTGTTTGTAGTGACTGATTACATCATGTATCAGAAAACTCTTTTTCAACATTGTTTAGCCTTTCTGGTGAGAATATTGCTTGAAATGTTGGCACTGTAATAGAATCAACAGTTTGAGACTATAGGAAATGCTTTTAAACTGGGTTTCTTGCTCTTGCTAAGTCAACAGAAGATTGTAATATTATGTAGTCATTCCTTAGAGGAGTCAGCATTGAGCTCAAAATGATGGAAGAATTAACCTGCATGGATAAGTTCTGGGTGAATGCAAGGAAGACTAGTGCCATGGAAGTTAAGGACAAACAATCCGTACAGCCTGAAGGAGAATCTTTTAAGAGGCAATAAAACCACTAGATATGATCAGGAAAAGCCCTACTGGACAAACTTCAAAATCTGGAAAAAGTCTGGTGTTTAAAGCTATTAAATATTCATTGCAGTACTTGCCAACAGAGGATCTGAGGGAAATATTTGGATTTAATATATAGATTATCCAACCTGTGAGGCAACAGTGAATTCCATTGGATTTTGTGGGTTTAATCTTCTTTGGTTGAATAAAATTTTTAATTGAAACCAGGAATGGGATACTTTGATATCCAATTAGGCAATGTTCGATGGCTTGGGATAAGTATAGCTTTGTTAAGGTATGCTGAGACAGAGATGGAAACTTTCCTAAATAAGAGAAACATCCCTCCATATAAGAGGCCAGTAAATATATCGGAATCTGCCCAAAATAAAGCCATATGAAGAAAGAAATGACATGGGATATAGCTCATTGGGTAGACGGTTTGCCTGGCATGCAGGGGGCCCTAACCAATGCCCAGCACTGCACAAACAAGGTTGTTGTCATCTGCACCTGTGAACCCATCACTCAGGAGATAGAGAAGAACTGGGAGGTTAAGGTTATCCTTGACAAGGTGAGTTTGAGGATAAGCTGGAATTCTTAAGACCTCATCTAAAAAAAACAAAACAAATTCAGAAACCAAAACCACCCACCTAACCAAACAAGCAAAACCAATTAGGTTTTGCAGTCAACTTTATAACACTTATGAGCTAATGAAAATCGAAATAACATAGGAAAGCAGTGATTGTACGTGAGAAGCACAAAGTATTAACTTCAACAGCTGAACACAGGTAACAGTAGGCACACTATACATTTCCTGCAGTGTCAGAATCAAAACAAGAATTGTGTGGCAACTGATGGATTTTCTGAGTTCAGTTTCAGGTGCATATTTGAGAAATGGAAGAAGATTCTGTGTTTTCTGATCTATTTGTCTGTACAGCTGAGGAGTTTCTACGTAATCGTCAACTGGAAATGATTAAGCTATAATGTAATGGTATGTTAAAAGACAACTATCAAGGGAAAAATCTAATAGAATTCTACAAATTCCTTCCACGCACTGAACATGTTCAATTAAGATCATATGCTCATAAATTGCAGTACTAGAAAGTTCCTATCTCTGTCAAAAGACAAAACATGTAAAATATGCAGAATCCCAACACAGAGCAGTTTAACAGAGGAGAGAAAACTGTTAATCTAACTGCAGTGAGTTAAGTGTTGGCACTCCAAAGAGGGCGACTTTGCCTTCTCCGTCTTTCTTACTAGTGGTACTCAATTATTACGTGTTAAAATTATTAATGAATCAAATGTATACACTTTTTTATTTTGTCACACAAATTCGTGTGCAAAACTCTCAGTTTCCCTTCTTTTCAACTCATTCTTCTTAAATCTGCTAAGTTCCCTCTGTAATCTTGCTACTGTCTGAGTGTGCTCCTTGGATACTAAATCACATTATTCAATGATTCTTCCAAGCACTCAACAAGGATTGTTTTTAAAGTATCAACTATTGTAAGGAAGACACAAAGGAAGCCCTCTAGGGAAGATGCATATAGTTGAGATATGATTCTTAATTTCAAGAAGATATCTTCCTATCTATCATCTATCTATCTATCATCTATCTATC
>NC_022022.1:38994502-39041357 GCF_000317375.1 Microtus ochrogaster | reverse complement strand
ATCTATCTATCTATCTATCTATCTATCTATCTATCTATCTATCATCTATCATCTATCTATCTACCTATTTATCATCTATCTATCCACCATCTATCTATCTATCTATCTATCTATCTATCTATCTATCTATCTATTTATCATCTATCTATCTATCTATCTATCTATCTATCTATCTATCTATCTATCATCTATCTATCTATCTATCCATCATCTATCTATCTATCAATCTACCTACCTACCTACCTACCTACTGAGGGAAGAATCTCCACAATGTAGAGTTTGGATGTAGATATTGTAGTTTACATATGGCAAAAACATTATCTTAAATGTATTAGTCTGTCCTATTTATTTTCCTTTGCTTCTTTCTATAAGTTTTAGATTGATTTAATATATGTTATGAACTTACATTTCCAGGATGGCTTTTTATATGAATCCTGAGGACTACGAGGAAATGAGATGATCCCATTTAGAGTTCCTCCACACAAAGGAAAGAATGTCCTATAAGAGGCACCTGAGACTTCGGGAAAGTTTCATAAATGACAAAACAAGACCTAGGTGTTGCCAATGACCAAATCTCTGATGGGAATATGACTTAATAGGTAAGGGATTTTGTTGTTGTTGTTGTTTTGACACAGGGTTTCTCTGTAGTTTTGGAGCCTGTCCTGGAACTAGCTCTGTAGACCAGACTAGCCTCAAACTCACAGACATCTGCCTGCCTCTGCCTCCTGAGTACTGGAATTAAAGATGTGCGTCACTACCACCCAGCTCAAGGAAAAGGATGTTTTAAAAGTAACGTTTGAGCTGGACATGGTACCATACGCTTGTAATCCTAGAATTCACGACACTGGGTAGGAGGGTGATGAGTTCAAGGCCATTTTGGGCCACACAGTGAGAATCAGTCTCCAGACCAACAAACAAATGCCATCAATAAAACAACACCCATCCACCCAACTATCCAGTCACCCATCCACACAACAGCCAATCCTCTGTCCACCCAACAACCAACCAAGAAACATCAAAATTCTAATGCAAAGTATCCCTTCCCATTGGGGAAAATATTCAGCCGCTAGGAGACCCAAAGACTCTATGATGTCTTACAGCGTTCTTCAAAGGTCAGAGCTAAAAGATGGATGGAAAGGCACGTGAGGAAGGGAAAACAAAACAAAGCAAACCTACTTAGACCAGCAAAGTGACTCTATAGTTAAACTGAGTTAAAAGGCTGTTATTGGTGTAATAATTCAAAAATAATGGGTTATCATCCCAGCTTGTGAGCTGCCTTTTCCTAGATATCACAGGGAGAGATGCCATATAAGCACAGTGTACTGGCTGTCGGCTATCTCAAGGTTCCGCAATTCCAAAACAGTGCTGCTTTAATTGCATCATAATTCTAGGTAAATTTTAAGGATCATTATTTTTCTAGTAGAAAAGACATACACTTTTCTGCCCAGACACAGACCACAGACACCTAGACAGAGCAGCTCTCAGGGCAAGACAGCTGATTTGTAAAAGATTTACAAGAGGAGTCGTCACGAGAACCTTTGTTAAGGTTACATGGAAATGCAATTTTACTCGAGCTGTCGGACAGTCTGCACAGCCTAATGGGTACACAGCGGATCACTTACTAGTCAGGCTGGTTTCTTAGAGAGAAATTCAAGGATGGTAGCAGAGTGTTCTGTACAAAGTTCTAAGAGTGTTTCAGACAGGCAAAGAACAAACATTTTTTACTAGGGATACACAGATGGATGATTAATTTTGCTTTCAAGAGAAACAGATGCTCATTCCAGGCATTTCCTCCAGTGGCTTGCAGAGGACTATTGAGTAAAGGGGTAGAGTAATACAGGGAAGTTTTGTAAACAGAACCACAGCAATTGTTCATTTTGGTAAGCGATGCTGAAATCAATGAATAGCTTACCTGAGTCTCAGAAGGTTAATATGGCAGACACACAGGGACAAACTGAAAATTTTCCTACATCTATACAAAGTATTCTCTAGTCAATTTACTATCATTTTTATATAATTAAAAGGTACTATCTGATGACAAAACAGAAGGTTAACATAACAAGAAGAGTATATGATGTCTCGTGGCCAGGGAGCTCCATTGTTAGCAGACAAAGGCTGTCTCCCTGTAGAAATGAGTTGTGAGCCCTTCAGGAGAGCATGGCCAGTATAAGCAGAGAGGGATGGTGATCAGTCAAAGGCTCTAAGAAGAAAGGTCCTGGATTCGATGAGTGAAGACAACAGAAGCGTCACACAGTGGGTGCGTTTAGTCTCTGCGTACCTCCCATGTGCCAGGGACTGGCATCACAGTGTTTCCATTGTTCTCCATTTACCCCAGGTGAGGAAGACGAGGTGCTTTTCACTTTGACCTCTCTCCTCTGAAAGAAAGAAATTCTTGTCTTTTCTGAACGGAATGGAAAAAAACCAAGAATGAAAAGGCAGCTTCCCCGTAGACACTGACAAGAAAAACAGAGGTTTTGGAACCCAAGTGTGTATAATAATAAAGGAGAGAAGGAAGGATCTCTCTACTGCTCCCTCCGGTCCTTGCTTCCACGGTCTCACTCTCACTCATATTGAATGAGCTATCTTAAGAAATTAGTGCTAAAAAAAAGTCTGTGAAATCTGGGCAATAATAGAAATACACATTAGAAAGAGGCCCAGCTAAGAGGCTAATGTCTTTAAAATTGCACTGAGAGAATTAGAAACATTCATGATGCTAATTCTATTGATTTTTCAGTCAAATGGAAGAAAAAATGAAGCTGAACTTCATATTATCTGATTGTTTTTTAAATTTCTAGGAAGTTTTGTTTTTCTTTTCTTTTTTCTTTTTTTGGCCTCTGTGTTGCCACACACCTGTTTTATACAAAGGGTCTTGTTCATGTAGTTACTATGTAAGAAGAGAGCATAAAATTAATTTACTTCCTTTAGTACAAAAATTTAGCACAATATCCCAAAGTTTTATTTTAGGTAACATAAGTGTGAAGGTTTTTTTTTTCTAAAGCAAGCCCAAGAGCTATAAACAGAACACTGTACCTCCTCTACTGTAACAGCTAAAAACCACTTCTGCTTGAGGAGAAAGTTCTCGTTTTATTTGATTTACCAAATATATTCCTCCGAGGAAAGAAGTGGCTGTTTAAACATTCCTGGGCTAGAGCTTATGGGTAGTTACATGCCAGGTTACAGCAAGTATTAATTATGCCACATTTATAACACCGTCCTGCAGCTCCATTCAAAACCAACACGGTCAAGAGTTAGAGAAAGATTTATGAATGAGCTGTGTGCTAAAGTTGGGAGGTAATTTTAAACATCTAGACCTATTAAAGCGTGGGGGCCGAGAGGAAGCTGAGGCTGATCTTAAGCAGGTAAAGGCAATGGTGCTTGATTTGTGTCTATTTCCAAGTCCATGAAACCAACCTCTCACTCAGATGTTG
Source organism: Microtus ochrogaster (assembly GCF_000317375.1). NCBI lineage: Eukaryota > Metazoa > Chordata > Mammalia > Rodentia > Cricetidae > Microtus > Microtus ochrogaster. Next base: position 39,037,929 of record NC_022022.1, on the reverse strand, counting down.
CACACATCAGCATCGTGCTTTTCTGCCTCACAGGCGTTGTTTACATGCGTGCATTCCAACAGAGGGTCATGCCTTAACTCTGTAAAGCCTGAACAGAGACCATGCCACTGCAATACGGGCTGTGAGAAATCGCCTTTGCTGAGGTCTCAACACGCAATCCCAGGGTCACCAGAGGCCGGAAGAGGACTCAGGTACACCTGGCTCTTCCACATGTCTCACCGTTCACTGCCGTGGAGAAATCAGTTTGTCCCTTCCTGCATCAAAGGTAACTAATACCACATTGGTGTATCTCGCCCCATCCTCCAGGAACCCTGCGAAGACTCTGGGCATTTCCATTGTGATTCCTTTTATTCAGCAGGCTCTTTTCACATCTGGATTCATCTTATCTCCACCAGGCTCATTATAACCTTCTCATGGAGGCTTTCCTTCTAAACTTTATATCTAACCTGGCTTGCCCATGATGATCTATCACATAACTTTCTTTCCTCGCACTCAACAAGATTTGCCATTATCTGCTGTATCTGCTTGCTTAGTTATAGTCCAGTATCCAATTGTTATATTGATCCATTATTATCAATCCATAAATTGTGATTTTTTTTATTAAGGGTCAAATCTAACACTTTCTTGATGTTTCATGTACACTCCATGAGGTCAGCATTTGTTCAGTTTATTATATTCTATAACTCCTCACTCAAATCAGGCACTGAACAAAAGTAATGTTAGAATAAGCCTTTGTATTTATCCCTAGATAGAGACAATATTGGCTCAATAAGTTCAGATAATGTGTTAGGCCCTTTACATATAATATTTCATTTGATTATAGCCAAAACCATATAAATTAGATATTGATATACTTATTTAATAGATGTTGTTTAGGATGTTAATTAACTAGTTAATAAATCATAGTTACCACATGAAGAACATTTCTCAATGATTTATAGGCTTCTCTTATGAGCCTGACAACGTGCAAGGTGCCAGGCATCCAAAGAAGTGTAAAACACAAGACCTGCTATACAACAGTTTACAGTCTCTCGGGAGAAAACAGCATAAACAATTGACATCTAAATTAACTGAGCCCTGCTGGAGAAAGCCCCCTGAGTCTACTGAGTTCTGAGCAGACAGGGCTCTAATTAAAAGTTAGGTTAAACTTGGATTGAGTCCTGAAAGGTTAAGAAAATATTCATCATAGAGTTAAATGGAAAGATGGAAGAACTTTCTAAGCAGAGAGAATAAATGGCATGCATAGCCTCAGGAAGGTAAGGAGAGCCATACAGAGAATTTGGGGGGGGGATAGCTTAGGAAGTAAGTAGACTTCACAGAGTTGAGCATCATTGCGAAGAACAGGGTGTTGACACTGGATTTCCTGGTTTTGAATTCTGGTCCCCATGCTTATTGACTGTGTGATCTTGGGCAAATTTTTTAGTCTTCCTGGGTTTCAGCTTCCTTCTGGTAAACTTGACCTCATAGGGGTTAAATAACTTAATATACGATCAGCACTGGGCTAGTGTCTGGTACACAGTAAACACTGATAACCTAGCTGTTCTTATGTTTGAAATGAGCAGTACCCATGAAGAGCAGATTTAGAATGTTGGGCTGGCAAAGTAAACAGAGGCCAGATACCGAAGGAACACCATTCCACAGAGTATGAGCTGTATCTGATGGGGTGGGGTTCGGCCAAGATTCAACTAGGAAACTTCTTTCCTTCTGTAAATCTTTCACTCTGTTACTAATAAGCTGCCACCAATCTGAGCTCTGTCCTGGAAGAGATCCTAATGAGCAGGAAATCTGCCCAATGAAAGCCGCCATAGCAAAAGAGGGAGAGAGTTACAATGAGGTCAAGCCCGAAGTGGATAAGCAGCTCTTCATAATGAAGGGTTGGCAGGATCTGTTCAGTGGAGACTTGTCCTTCACAAGTATGCTTCTCTAAAACACTTAAAGACAGAACAAAAGTTTCGTGAGTGTGACTAGGTCATAGGTTACAGATGAGCAGAGGTGGGTGCTTAGGACCAGGCTCCCAGGGTGGTCACGGGTGGGCTGCCGCCGTGTGAGTTTCCTCTTTTACAGTGCATGGGTACAAGCCATGGGAGAGAAACGCAAGATTCTCAGTGTTCTTTTAAGACAACACTAAATAGAGTAACCCGTGTTTAGACAAATGGCAAAATCAGGCTAGAAAGGGCCCTGATTTGTCCTAAGTAAGTTGTTCGTTTCATTTTATTCCTTCCTTTCCAAAACTCAGTTTTATTAGCGCAGCAAGAAAAGTAATAATAAAAAAAGGGCTGGTAAGACCTCATTTTGGTGACAAATGGATTTACGATTTTTTTTAAGGAAAAGTTTTTTTTTCCCCTAAATGATTGAGGTCCTGTGCTTGTACAGAAGCCCAGCTCAATGAAAACAGCATGGTAGACTCATTTGCTGCAGCTGTGCTCAGTGTCTGGCCTCAGAACACTCTGTCTGAGCAAAAGGAAATTCACAAAGGCAACTTGAGCCTCCCCGGTACTATCCCTCAGCTACGGTCACATGACCTTGAAAAACATTGAAACTGCAGAGTGGCTATGCCAGGAATTCTTAAATCTGTGGCCACATCAAAACTAAGAAAGAAAAGAAAAGAAAGAACATTGTTTAGGAAAACCAGGCAGTTGCATAATGCTACAAACCCTAGAATAAATATTTGTCTAAGTGGATAAACCCAGCAGTCTTTAAAGGTGCGCCAGAGAACAGCATGGTGCCATGATTTAAAAAAAAGCCAGTGGGAAGATGTCCTTATCCTTGGTTGAAAATACTTCAGAAATCTTCCTTGTATTTAGCAGCGATATTATTTCCTCCAAAATAGCTCAAAAAAAAAAAAAAAACTTAGTAGCCTTACTTCTGCTCTAGAAGTTATTCTCTTGGACATTGCTCACACTAATGACTAGGTAGCCACTGAAGGTTCCAGTTCATTTTGTATAGTCTTTAAAAAACATTACATTCTCAATTTCATATAAAATATTCTGTGGTGAGCAGAGATATTTACAGAAAACATTTCCATCTTTGTAAATACCCCCCCCCCAAAGATGTGCCAACATTGGGGTTGCAATGCAGAGTCTGTAAGGGAAAGTTAATTTGTTTTTATTTTGATAGATATAATGTTCTTTAATGCTCAGGGCATCCCAGCATCCTAAGTATACTTATGAAAAATTTCCACCAGATCCTGTGAAAATGTTGAAAAGTAGTAGGTGATGGCTATGATCTGATGCCAATTTAGTTGCCTTCTAATGGCAATACCAGATGTCACTCAACTTCATGGCCCTGGGAGGCGAATTGCAGCAGTATTTAAATTATTGTAATTCATATTATTTTTTCCATCACAATCAATAAGCTTTCTGTGCTGAACATATATAAAAGAAAGTATGGCTCAAATCTCTTTTAAAAATTAGTTTCCAGATAGGAGAATAATAGAAGAAGCAGATACAGAGGCTTTGTTGTTCAATTAATTCTCCCCGGACTCTTCTTTCCCTCCATTAGGCCATCAGCTTCATAAGCCTTCCTGATGAGGGTTTAAACATGCCCAGAGTGTCTCACTAGAGGTAAGTTATGACCTTAAGCTAATCTCTAGTTACTGTCCTACTTTCTCATCCAGAACTCAGCTTCTCCACTGAAGGCTCTGATGGTCTGACTATCTTGACATTTTATTATCCAGTCTCTCCTCAAGCGATCCAACACACATCAGACCAATGGATCTCTGCTGGAGTTGCTGACATTCTCCACACACTAAACCACAGTGCCCATATTTCCATTCCACTAGATTTCTGTTTTAGGACTTCACCTGTAAAGACCAGAAATTGACCTTGGATAATTTAAAGAGGAAAAAGACAACTGTAACTCATACAATCACAGATAAACAATGAAAATCAGGTTTAAAAGTCTGATGGCTAAAGGGTAGTCAGAAAGTCAAAGTCGGACTCTGAGACTTGTACCACGCTTGCGGCTGAGCATGGGACACTACAGAGACCACTACGGCGGCTGACAACCGTGTGCTGGATTTAGTAGCTCCAGGGTAGAATCCTCCTGTGGGGAGCAGATGAAGTCCCAAGTGAATCTGCCTTGTTGACATGAGCAGGGTCATGCCAAGGACCCCGGTGCCTCAGACCCATGGTAATGGCAAAACCTTCCCCAGGTCAGGTTCAGAGGGATGCTGACCCTGCCTTAGAAACTGTCAGCTGCAGCTTCTGCCTCCCAGATGACTGAAACCTGAGACTCTCGCCTACAGAATCCTCCTTCCAAGCTAGCTAACCAGTCTCCTCCTCAGTGTGTGCTGTATTAAATGTGCTGAGTTCCCAGGCTGATGCTCGTTCAACTCCATCAGAGTACATGGCCCACCTGATCTCAGCTTCTCCGTGTGGGTCCATCTTCAAACCCAGCAGGCAGTGGCATCTTGCCTTGTTGCTTCCATGAATCACTACTACCCATTTGGTTAAAATTTTGTTAAAGGATTAAAAATATAAAAGTATAAAATAACCACTCCATGAAAATACAAAGGAAGACAATGTTTTTATGCAGCTACTTAATATTCTTTAAACTGCGTTACGATAGAAGTCCAAAAGCTAAAAAATATTAAGAAAAATTTATATTAAAATGTTATAGTAATCTAGGGTTAATTTATCATTGAACATAACTGTTTCATAAAATACATGCTCTGTAGCCTAATTCATGGTGCCTGTGAATTCTACAGTAGCAGACTCATGGCTTGGGTCTCCATTCTCACTCACCATTGTTCACTGAGTCACCAGGACAACCACTCAGCTGCTCAGACTCATTCATGCTAAATGTCTTAGAACAGAGCAATGTTCTTTTGCTTGTGTGTGTATATAGTGTGCATGTGTGTGTATCAGTCTATGATGCTTAATAACGATGGAATCCCTTCATGTGTGGTATACGTGTGTGTGTGTGTCTGTGCATGTGCCTGTGCCTGTGTCTGTGCACATGTGGTATACATGTGTGTGGTGTATGTGTGTGTGTGTGTGTATGTGTGTGGTGTATATGTGTGTGTAGTCCTGAGAGCACAAAGTTGACCTTGAGTGTCTTTCTAGATTGCCCTCCATTTCATTTATTGAGGCAGGTCTCACAATTCAACCTTGAGCTTGTCAACTTGTGGATGTGGGATGCCCCTCTCTATGCTGTGAATGCCATTGGTTAATAAAAAAGCTCTTTTGGGCTTGTGATAGGGCAAAGTAGGTCTAGGTGGGAAAAACTAAGCTGAATTCTGGGAGAAATAAGGCAGAGTTTAGAGAAGCCATGTAGCCCCGCTGGAGACAGATGCCAGAACTTTACCGGATAAGCCACAGCCTTGTGGCAATATACAAATTAATGAAGATGGATTAATTTAAGATATGAGTTAGCCAGAAATATACTTAAGCTACAGGTCAAATAGTATTGTAAATAATACGGTTTCTGTGTGATTATTTCGGGGCTGAGCAGCAGGGAACAAGCCAGTGGCATCCTATAGCAAACCTGGGAAGTCTAGCTGGCCACCTCATTCTGGGGAATCCCTCCCTCTGCCTCTGGGATGTCAGGTATCATGATTGCTTAGCACATGGATGGGTAATGAGGATCTCAATTTTGGTCTTCACACTTGAGCAAAACCTGTTTTATCTACTGAGTCATCTCCCCAGTCCCCCATGCACCTTTTAAACAAATACTTTACACGTTTTCAGGGCACTTCTCTATGTTCAGCTACATAAATAACTCCTGTAGTGTCAAGGTATCAAGACTACAATAGTCAGTACCGTAACATGGTGTACAACTAGAAGCTAAGGCTGCACTACATAGCACAGGCTGTGGTAAGCTGCACAATTACAGTTTATGTAAGTACAGTCTATGATGTTTCATACTGATGGAATCCCAAGCAGTCCTTTTCTCAGAATCCTGTCATTAAACAACACATAAGTGTCTACGTTCAGTTTTGTGTGTGGGTCATCCACCTTGCAACATGGCTAAACTAATTTCTTTAATGGATTCTGGATTTTCTACATGGATAAATGTGTTATGTGCAAAGAAAGACAGTTTTTTCTTCCATTATCATCTGAATGGCTTTTGTTTCTTGTTACTGCCTTGGCTGGAACCTTACTGTGTCTGGTAGAGTCTCCAGTACCACACTGAATAGATCTTATAAAAAGGAGTAAAGTACATGGGTATCTTACATCATAGTATATCTGCTATCATTGAAGAGCTCAGCAGGCTGCCTTACAAAGTCAGGAGGTTTACTAGAAAGTACACTGAAAATATTGGTGATTGGATAATTGCATTAAAAGTGTAAGAAAGAAGGAGAATGCAAGCAGAAAGTAAGAGCATAACACCTAATAGTCAAAATTTGAGGCACTATGCAGAGGCGCTGGAGGGTAGAGTCCTATAGAAACAATATAAAATCAGAATGGTTTGGTCTGTACAGCTCTGTGGAAATGTTTAACTTAACATAGGAATCCACAGAATCAACTAAATATATCATGGCTTCCTAGGATGTGTTGATGTTAAACTGGAAAACTTATAGGTCTTACATCGGATACATATTGAACTAAGAGTCTCGGTCTGTTCTCAGATTCAGAGCCAGTTCCCAGACCAGAATCCCCTGAGGGAAAGCAGATCCTCCTGGAAGAAAGCCCCACAGTATGGTGAGAGGTGTATTCTATGACTCATCTCCAAAGCTTGTTCCCAGGGACGTCTGGTCCATTACCATGGGACTGAGTACCGAAGAAAGCAAACCCCAGCCTTCCCAGGGCAAGCTGAAGGCACAGTATGCAAGTTCTCTTTTAGACTGGCAGACTGGGCTCTCAGATGAAAGTCCTCTTGTGTGACGGGTGTGGTGTCATATGCCTAGAATGCCTCATTATATCTCAGCGCCTGGGAGACTGAAGCAAGACTCTGGTTGAGTGTGAGGGCAATCCAGGCTGCATGGTAAGGTCATATTAGAAGAAGAGAGGAAAAATGAAAAGAAGAAGAGGGTGAAAAGGAGGACGAAGAATGTCCTCTTTCACTAGATAACTCCTGTCAAAAGTTTATAAAATATTTATTTTAATTAAATATTCACCTTGGATGTCACACCTGTCTAGGCCTTAACCTGATGTTCTGACGTGTTTCCTCCGAATAGAAATGGTGTTTAAAGAACTCCTTAAAAGCATTCATCTTCACATCTATAACCTTAGCACATATGTATTTCTCAAATACTTAGATTGGATAAATAATACTTTTACTTTTCTTACTTTTAAATATATGAGGCAACTCACCATAGTGAAAGAAGAATACTAACATGGGCTTGGGTTTATGCGCACTGCCTTGCCAGATTCGAATAAACAACTAGGATTGATTTATTACTTAAGAAATGAGAAACAAATCCATGGATAGTCATATCCAAATAGTGGAAAATTAACAAGCTCAGTTTTACTGGGCTGTTGGAAGAAGACAGTTAATTCTTCTAATGTTTTAAATGAAAATATGACCTGAGATGACAACAGAACTGGATTAGGTGGACACTGATGAAAGAAAAAGAGAAGAAGGCCGAGTAAAGACAAAAATATGGTTCTGGGAGTGGGAGAGATGGCTTAGCAGTTAAGAGTGCTGCTCTTCTAGACAACTGGAGTTTAGTTCCCAGCAGCTGCATCAGGCAGCTCACAACCTCCTGTAATTTCAACTCCAGAAGATCTGATGCCCTCTTCTGGCTTCTTCAGGTACCTGCACTCATGATCATATATACTCATGCACAGATACACACATGCACATTATTAAGAATAAGTCTTTAAAATACATGGTTTAAAATTTTCTGATAAAATAAGATATAACTTTACATTTAAAATTTGATAACTTTGTATCATCATGTCACCCTTAAAAGTGCACAGGAAATAGTCATGCAATTCTTGAAAATACTAGGGCTGTAAAAGCAAAGGGAAAATTATTCTGGGCAGAACCTACTTGAGGTACCGCCAAGACCGAAATGTTCCAAAGAAGGCTGAGAACATTTGATGAACACAAAATATAGCCTGGTTATGGAGCTACAAAATGGAGCTTCTTTATAGTTTTTTTTTTTACTTTTAAACTTTTACATGTACAAAAATATATAAATTACTACTATGGATTACTAGGCATAAAATATCCAAAAGAATTTACTTTCTGGCATATTTGGAAATAATTGGTACAATTCCAAAATAACAAGAGAAATGATTGACTAAACCTGAGAAAGATAACCCCACTCCCATGTTCCTTAAGAAGACATCAATGCACAAGAAATCAGGAGGATGGGTGCATTCACACTACTCACAGGAAGTCCTTGTTTGCCCAGGTTCCCGGGCTTCCCAGGGTTTCCTGACATGCCGTCTGCTCCATGGTATCCTTGCAAGCCTTTTGACCCAGGAAGACCAGGAAGTCCCTTGGTAATTAAAAATTATTGTGATTACAGAGACATACTGGGCAGGTGACATTTCCTGGTGTAGAAAAGGTTATATATTTCTGGACCTTGCCCTAAGATAGAATTTCCTCTATTTCTTTTTAATGATTTAGTATTTGTGTTTTTAAGAGAGATGCCTTAAAATGTCCCCAAAACAGATCTAGGGCTACACCTCCACAGTAGACCATTTACTTCACATCTCTCAGACAATGGATTCAGTCCAAGAACCCTAGAAAACTTTCCCTAAACAAAACTGAAAGCAAATCAGCAACTTATTGTGTAACGTCTTGGGCCTCAGTGGGATTCCCTGATATTTCTCACTGTGTCAGTTCATCTTTCTCTAGCTTGCAGGAAGGATGAGAGATGGACCCCAGAAAGCTCGAGATTCATGCATTAGTCTCTCCTGACACTCCTTGCATCCTGCTTTCCCCAAGAATAAAGATTATCATGCTCTTTGTTTCCCTTTAATTCAGATAATCATATGACTGATGATAGACCTGAATATCTTGTTCCACTATTGAACTGAATGATTGACTGATTGATTGTTTTTTTTTTTCCAAGACAGGGTTTCTCTGTGTATCTCTGACTGTCTTGGAACTTGCTCTTTAGACCAGATTGGCCTCGAACTCACAGAGATCTGCCTGCCTCTGCCTCTCAAGTGCTGGGATTAAAGGCATTTACCGCTACTGTCCGACCCTAAACAACTGAGTTTTATTTGTAGGGTCTTCAACATGAATATCCTTACAACTTATCCTTTTTTTCTCCCTTTGTCCCAGTGCAGGCTGGCAGAAGCAGGTATGTAAGTCTTGGCTGGGCAGCATCAGAAGCCTCTTTGCTAACTCTCCAGTCCATATGTACCAACCCAGTTAGAGAAAGACACTGATGCTCAGGTTAAATGAATTTTTATCCTGAGACAAAGGACTGCTTTTCTCCCCACGACTTTCTGCTCTAATACCCAGGAGAACAAGAAGCTGAGCTCTCTGATTAAAACCCAGCTCATGTCTTTTTAACTATACTTGACTCTGGCCTTTGTTACCACTCACTGGGTCCTGTTTCCAAGTCCCCTGTTTACAGTGGTTCACCAAGAGAGAGAAGAAAGTGTCCACAGGGAGGGCTCCATAACACGGGGAAATAGCATCCTTCGCTTGCAGGGACTTAGATTTAAACAGCAAGTTTGGGTTTGAGTTAGCGGTCATATTTTGTTCCCTCTGTGTTCCAGCATGGGTTTGAACTCTTTTCAAGACAGTCTGATTTATCCAACATGACATAACTGGCCCTGGACTACTCTACTTGCTAAAGCTGTCAATTCTTTTCAGAAAAACAAGGAAGATTAAAGAGCTCTGTTACTTACAGGGATGCCAGGTTTCCCAGAAGGACCAGGAACTCCTTTTTTCCCCTTAGGACCCTGAAAATGGAAAGTACAGTTGTTAATAGATAGAAATAAACTGACTTAAATGAGCCATGGAAAGGAATGCCGAGGTCGGGATGGCCCAGAAGCACACATAACTAGCTATCTATCACTGGCCTGGCCGCTTAACTCTCCTGGGAGGTCACTTCCATCATGGAAAATGGGAGAATCTGAATGGATACCTTATGGATTTCCGTTTTGCTCTGAGTTCAGATTTAAAAATTCAAATCATAGTTCTAAAAAGGCACTGTTTTGTAAATGTCCTTGCTTTCAGGCAGCGTCTATGCCTCCTTTTAAAAGTGGCTAAATTCAGTAGGTATTTATTGAGTATCATGTTTCATGGCATTTGTTACATGCTAGGAATTCAGAGGCAAGGTTCCTGGTCACAAGACACTTACTGTGTGCCGATGGATGTGACCCAATAGCCAAAATGTGCCACGCTCCCATGGAAGCACAAAGAATACATTCGCAAATAATAATAATAAAAAAAACCCAGGTGTTTATTTTTCAAGGACTGTTTGTTTCTCCATGTGTGAGATGTTTTAGGTCCTAATTGATTCAGCAGTCACTGGTCCGCCCGGATAGTTAGCGATACTACTCTTGCAGACCATTCCATTGTTCTGATGAGAGCCCCAAATTATTTTCAGCTGAAAAGCATGGAAAACACCAATCTGGCATACACATAAGGAACAGAATCATGTCATTACCAGACAGCCTTCTCAGAGACCATGTGAAGTTCCCCCAGACAGAACTGTTTTAGTCTGGGATGGTAAGTTCTCAAGGCTAGCATACTGAAGGTACAGATTAACAACGTACACACCAATACCCATTCCAAGTTCTACACTTTTGAAGGTGGGCTTAATATTTGTTTAGCTGGGCTTGGTTGTGCACTAAGTAATCCCAAGACTCAGAAAGCTACTTATGCAAGCATGGCTCAGATAATGTCTGCCAATTATTCTGACCCCAGGTGGGGTCAGCCCAGGAGCATTATGGCAGTTGGGGGCCACAAAGGATGGCATGAATTTTGGCGGATGTGTGAAGGGTGCTCCGAAGAATAAAGCCACCCTCTCGCTATCTTTACTGACCACGGCAGCCCAGAATGGTACTGCAGTCTTTGAGAAAAAAAGCAAGTGGGAAACGCTGTGCATCAAATGCAGCATGTCCGGGTAGTTTAGAGGAGTTAGAGGCAGTTAACCACTTAGATTCCCATCACTTGGCTGCCTACCACTACGTGGGATGGACATTGAGGACAGATAGTAAGTTCTTTTTATAAAGAACTCAAATAAAGCTTTAATTCTAGCACATTTCATGTATGTACTTCATTTCAAACATTCAATGTAAAAATATAAACAAGAAGATTCAGCATCTACAGGCTTTTCACAACTAGAATGTTCTTTAGACTTGGATGGGCATTGAAAGCAGTTATTAATATCATGACACTCAAGGCACTTTATGACTATGAGAGACATTTTAAAAGGTCATTTTTACTAATGATAGAAGTGTTGTTGTGGCAATATTCATCCATTGACAAGTAACTATTTAACCAATACCAAGATTCTGGCCTCTATCTTGGATCATTTAGACTAGGAAAGATTGCTTCTTATAGTTACTGTCATAATGGAAAGAAAGTAGGAAAGTTAAAAAGGCAATGTGGTCTTGTAGTGGAGGTTTCAATGCATGCAGAACATTGCTCTTGCTATGAACTAAATGTGTGCTCTCTAAATTCACATGTTGACATTCTGACCTTAATGATGAAGCATAAAGGTTGCTCCTCTGGGGGGTGGGTGATGAGGTTTTGAGAGGGAAGTCCTTGAAGGGGGTTAGTGCTCTTTTATAGGAGACCCCAGATAACTCGCCAGTCCCCTCTCTTAGTGAGGATACAGAGAGCAGTTGGCATACTGTAACACAGAGCTGCACCCTCACTAGAACCTGACCGTGCTGCCATCCTGACTTTGGACTCAGCCTCCAGAACGAAACTGGACTATTTATAAGCTACGTATCCCATGGCACTTAGCTATAGAAGCCTGGCTGAAGGGATTCTTGCCCTCGATTATATTTTGAGAATGTGTATATTAAAATGTCTCAAAACTAGCATCACTAGTTCCACAACTCAACTAAGAGTTGAGCACTATTAAATATTCCTCTCTCGCAGAGTAGCCTGTCCAGGAGGAACTTACAGAGGGTCTAAGGTGAAGGAAGCACGCTACTGTGTAAGCCCTTGTCAGGTAAATAATCAGGTTATTACCATAAGAAGGAAAAGTCACCCTCCTACCAACCCTCCAAACTCAAATATAATAAAAGTAGATGTATTCTGCGACATCAGACTTAACTTACTCATTTTATATGAATAACAATCCTTCATAAATCCATGGATGGAATGTCCTTAAATAGAAAGTAAATGATTCTGTGGGAGGTCTTTTCAGGGTACAGGTTTTCCCCTTGCTTGGATTGCATTGAAAAATGTGGAATATAGAACCATTCTGGAAGCCTTCCATTCATGGGCACTTCACTAGTTCTCAGAATAGAGAAGGTGATCTAGTTCTCATGACAAAGGACTTTTTAAGGCTCTCCATGAATTGAAATCTTGTTTTTTGTTTTTTGACTTTGATGTTTTAAAGATGTCACAAGGATAGCTATCACAGCACTTGGCCCCTCCATCTTTCTTTGAGCTGTTAACGTTAGGAACAGACACAAATTCAGGGCTTTATGCAACTCTCTTCCCTCTCTTCTTTTCTAACCAAGGGAACTGCAGTTCACTAACATCCATGAGTTTTGTGTTGAGAGGAAAAGAGGACTTGGGCTTGTAAGCTCGTGAGGCCCACACGAGCTTTCCTGTGTGTTTGCCTCACAGGGATCTTTGCAGGATAGGAGTTCTCTGTTCTCACTTCTTTCTAGGGGAACCCACTCTTACATGGGCCGCGAAGGAATCCGTTGGTTAGGATTAACTGTGCACTAAAAACTTATAATTAACAAAAGATTCCAGAGCAATAGCTCTTGTATACTATGAGACTCAGGAAATTAAGTCGATTCTGGCTCTGCTGCTAATGAGTTCTGTGATCTTAGGCAATGCATAATCTCTCTGGGATTTAAACTTCTTCATTTTGCAAACAAGATCCCTGTCCAGATGAGTTTTTAAGGGGCCTTTTCCAAATCTAAAAAAAAAAAATAAAGCTTTGCAAAACAAGATGACAGCAATTGGAGAGGACTCATCTGACCACCAGAGAAATCCTTAATGATTAATATACAATCAGTGGCTGTCCTTGTAGCAATTAATGCTCGTATAAACTCCAAGAGGTCCTAAATTGTGCCATTGGATTGCATGTGCCAGCACACCCCCGCAGAGAGCAACTGGTTTCCTTGGATCATGCAGAAATCAGGGCATGGTCTCAGCTCCTTTTGGCTTCAACACATAAAGACAGCTCCCCAGCTCACTGGAAAGACAGTTCTCCCGTAAGAGAATTTGATTTTCATTGTTATAATTTTAACAGTTACCAATAAGAACCAGAAAGTCTCTTTTGCACGAGATATGTCAAAAGAGAAAAAGGAAACCTGATAAATATGAAAGTTTTAATTAGAAAGCTTTAGGCACTTTAGGATAAAACCTAGACCAGCCTCTGCGATCTTGGGTAGCATGTAGCACTGTTCTGTGAGCTTAGAGCTTGTTCCACAACTTTTTCCATCGTATACATTAAAACGCTAAGTGAAAGTGAAGGCTATCATGTTTCTCTGCCTTACCTTTTCCTCATCCAGCCAGTTTTTAATGCTTTCACTATTCATCATCCTTGTTTATTTAATGTGTGTGTGTCTGTGTATCTATGAGTGCATACGTGTGTACAAGTGCATGTTATTTGTATGAGCACATACATGTGGAAGCTAGAGGAAAACTTTGGGCATTGTTCCTCAGGCTCTGCTCACTTTTAAAAAACAGATTAATTTCATTTTAATATTATACATATGTGTATTCTATTTTTAAATTTTCTGGGTGGAGGCATGCGCACATAAGCACAGGTGCCCATGGTGCCAGAAGAGGGCCTTTGATCGCATGGAGCTGGTCCTTCATGGATGTGAAATGCCCCTTCCCACTGATCTGCCACTTGCTAAGGGATCCACCTGTCTCCCCTTCTCATCATATTTTACACACATGCCTTGACTTTTAAAATATGGGTTCTGGGGAATCCAACGCAGGTCCCCATGCTTACAAGGTCAGTAATTTACTGACTGAGATATATCCCTAACTCTTAATTCTTTTTTATTAGAGAATCCGATGTGATGTTACTACATATCTAACCTGAAAAAAAGAAAAATCTAATATATATATATATTGATTTTTTCTTTTTTATTGATTTTTATTGAGTTCTATATTTTTTTTCTGCTCCTCTCCCTGAATATTTTAAAAAGCATCTATGTGACTGAACTTGTATTCACTAGATCTGATCCAGCATCATCTTACTGCTTGGCTCTTTCAGTCAGAAGCACCAGTCGGAGTGCAGACACCTTTATAAATGAGAAGAAGCATAAACTCGCTATTGTCTCTCTACCCATCCCTATGAAATTTAAAGTTAAGCTACAATACATTTTCTTAAACATTGAATTTTTAAGGAGCCAGGAGTGTAGCTTAGCAACAGAGCACTTTCTTAGAGTCTCAAAGGCCCTGAGTTCAAGCCCTACCACTAGAAAAAAAGATGCTTTAACCTTGAGACAGTAGCACGTAAAGTCAGAATGCCATGAGAAGCAGGGCGATCATGGACTAAGGGTGTAAGGTCTCATGCTGTGTGTTTGAGGCCAGGTGTGTCTGGGAGAAGTTTAATTTTAGTGAACCAACAGAGTTGTCATTTGATTGATAACAAATAATTGATTTGTTTTATGGAAAACAACCTTCTTTATCAGTAGTTGAGTCTATGCGCCATAACCAAATGGCTCAATCTACCCTTATCATCTCAGATGGATTCTTTGCCTGGACAAATTTCCATCTGGCTCCTCCCACTGGGCCTGCCCTGCCCAGGGTCTCTGATCCCTCTGGATATGGCATCCCTCGCTGCCCACCTCCACTTGATGTCTGATCACTTTCTGCCTGTTTACACCAGGACTGCCACTAGCCTGCTTATCTGGACTGTCCCTTACTCCAAAGACTGTTCTTGGTAATTTTCTGTCCACTGATCCTCACCCTGCTCCTGGCCAATATATTCAGAATCCAACCCAATTTCTTTCTGACACTAGACCCTCATTATGGAGATCCCTATACCTATTGTGACTGTTATGAACAGTTTTTATTACCCTTCTTGAACAAGTCTTCAATAGTTTTCTACACCTGGGTCTATTTGACTGATAGTTTTCAGTGTACAGTGCTGGTAATGCCATTGGAAAGCTCCGTAACAGACTACCTTAGGGGATATCCTTAGATGATTTTTACAAGGCCAGGATTGGTAAAGTGCAATGTAGATTTTAGTCAAAAGATATGAACTGCTCAGTTATGGTTTAGCACACTTTTTGATAGTCCCCGACCCCCAGGCTTACAGTAATCTCCACTCAGGAGAGCAAATGACGATTTGAAGGATAATAAACAGCATTCTCTGGTGTGCCCACTTTCCAAAGCCAACAAGTCTCACTTACTTCAGCTCCTTTCTCTCCCTTCAGTCCTTGTTTACCCTGGTTGCCAGGTTCACCCTTTAATAGGAGCCAAGAGAGAAACACCATGTAAGGCAAATAAAAAATGAGCTATATGAATATGATTTTCTTTGATTGTTAGAATGATAGAATACTTGCGCAACATACTGGGGGCCCTTGTTGTCCAGTGGCACCTCGGAGTCCTGGCACACCCATATGGCCCTAGGAATAGAAGAGATTCTATTAATTCAAGTAAACTCAGTCATGTGACCTAGACAGTTCTCACTTAAATGGAAGCATAGTATTCTAGAGCCTAATTTAAATATAAAGTCTTATTTGAAATAGGATAGTACATATAGTTGAGGGATAGTTTGATGATTCTGGTATATTATCCTGGATAAATATAGTTTTTGGTCTTGTTTTTTAAAATGCGAGCTAACACAGAGGATTGGATGGTGGGTTAGGATGGTACCTAATCTTTGGACCCTGTAAATGTGGTATTATTTGGAAAAAGAGTCTTTATAGATGTGGCTACATGTGGTGGTTTGAAAGAAAATGCCCCCCAAAGGGAGTGGCACTATTAGGAGGTGTGGTTCAGTTGGAGGAAGCATGTCACTGTGGGGGCAGGCTCTGAGGTCTCTCTTGTTCAACCTTCCCTCAGTGTGACTATCAGTCAACTTCCTGCTGCCTTCTGGTCAAGATGTAGCCAGCACCACATCCACCTGGTTGCTGCCATGTTCCCCATCATGATGAAAATGGTCTGAATTTCTAAAACTGTAAACCACTATCTTAATTAAAGTTTTATTTGTAAGAGTTGCCATGATCCTAGTGTCTCTTCAGAACTGATGTGGGAATGATTTCTTATTAATAAAGAAACTGCCTAGGCCCATTTCATAGGCCAACCCTTAGGTAGGCGGAGAAAACAGAACAGGATGCTGGGAGAAAGAAGCTGAGTCAGTGAGTCGCCATGGTTGTCCCACTGCAGACAGATGCAGGTTAAGATCATTCCTGGTAAGCCAGCTTGTGGGCTACACAGATTAATAGAAATGGGTTAGATCAATATGTAAGAGCTAGCCAATAAGTGGCTGGAACTATTGGGGCCAGGCAGTGTTTAAAAGAATACAGTTTCCGTGTAATTATTTTGGGTAAAGCTAGCCGTGGGGGCGGCCGGGTCCCGGGGACGCAGCCCCGCCGCTCTTATTTCAACACAGAACAATAGACACCCTAACTAAGACACTTTATTAAAGATCTCACGAGAATCTGAGTCAGCTACAAAGCTCAGGTTGATGATGATCAGCCACAACTTTGCTGCCTCCCTGACTTGTCATAGTAGGGAGACCTTTCCACAATGACCACGTAGCCACTGCCTCTTCGGACTTTATGAAGTCAAGGAACAGTTCTCATCAATGATAAACCAGTTCCTGGATGTTTCACTTCATACTCTAGGATATCTTTGTAAACACTGACAACGGCCATATTTGTGAATATAACATTTCAGTACCATGATAGAAACGAGACTGCATGGAAAAGCAATAGCTATAGATCTCCTTTAGGTAGGGCAGGCAGGCAGAAGAGTTCTAGATCTGTTTAAGTAGGGTATAAAGGGAACGCCTCCCTGGTGATAACTCTCCAGCTGAAATCACTATGGTGAGGAAAAGGCGATTGTGAAAAGTCAGCGATAGGAAGCAAAAAGAGCTCGGTGTCCTCTGGATCCAAACAGAGTGCATGGCTGATTATCTCATGGCGTTTGCATTTGTTGGAAAACTGAAAACAGTTTCAGGGAAATTCTACTCAAATTTAGAAGCAAGGTGTGTGTGAAGCTTCCAGTGATTACCTTATAGCCTTTGTCACCATGCTTTCCTCTGTCTCCTTGTTCCCCCATCGGGCCCTGCAGAGAGCACACGCAAAGAAAATCAGTTTCCTGACTGTAATTCCTGAGTGCTGGATGCTACAATTAAGGTGGTTTATTCTTTTGTCAAAAATAAAAGGATTAATGTATAGTAACTTTTTTAAGTCTGCTATGTAACTGAAAATGATCGAATTTCAAGAGATATCAAACATGCTATACAGAATTAAACCTTGATCAATTAACTTAATTTATACACAGTTGCCATATGATTTCAAAATTTTATATCCAGTTATACCTATAATTAATTATAACACGGATATAATTAGTATGAGGTTCACTGCTAAACAGAAAATTATATGAATAAAGTCTCATGATGATTCTGCTATGAAAAATATTGAAGAAAGATGTTTAATAAAACCATGACTTTTATGAGTATAATGTATTATAAATCTTGTAGTTTTCTTAATGTTAAATGGATTGAAATTTATGCAAGACAATTCCATTTACTCTGCAGTCTTCTTCAACTAACCTAACAAAATAAGACTTGTTTTTTTAAATACTTGTCATATGAATGTTTTGATAAACTGTTCAAACTATAATCTTTAAAATTTACATAGAGAATTAGCTATTACATACTAGAACTTCCTATCGGAACAGAAACTTAAACTGAGGTAGGTTGGAAAAGCAAAAACTATTATAGATTGATTATCACACGCTACTGATAGATAAGATCACCTTACTTCTAGATGAATAGTTGGAAGGCACACGGCAAAGAGAAGCTCTTATTCTATCTTATTCTGAGAATCTGGTTTAAGCCCCGTGCCTGTCTCATGTCTACTGGGAAATCCTACCACAACTAGTTTTACTTCTAATGTACAGGTATTTATTACATATTAGAAGACAGTCTTTGATTGACATTCCCAAACCTGAGAAAATAATACTATTCTCTGCTTAGCAGTTTTTTTCTGTTTGTTGGGCAATTTTTATATTATTTCCAAATATTGCCCGCTAAGTCCTTCCTAATGCTATGATCCTTTAGTACAGTTCCTCATGTTGTAGTGACCCCCAACCATAAAATCATTTTAGTTATTACTTTATAACTGTAATATTGCTATTGTTATGAATTGTAATACAAATATCTGATATATAGGGTATCAGATATGCAACCCCCATGAAAGGGTCGGCCCACATCCCAAAGGGGTCATGACCCGTGAGTTGAGAGCTGCTTCTCTAAGTGGTTTAGACAGATTAAAACCTATTTCATAAAGACACCTAAATATTTGCCCAGAGAGATTACCTGTATATGAAATGTCCCAATTTGAAACATTCTAGATTTTTCTATATTATTTTCTACAGTCAAATATCAATGGAAAGTGTAACCATGGAGCCAGATCAAAATATTTGGACTATACATTTTGATCCTATGCTTTCCAGTAGCCTTTATTTTGAGTTACATTATGTGGAAAATGGAAACTATAACTAATATGCTTATTTCTGTGAAGTAAGTATTACCCATCCACTTGCGTTTACATACATTCTTCACCTATTATTTTAGCCTCAAATGGTCACAGAATTGGTTATTTGGATATTAAAACAACACTAGTAGCTACTTTCCGAAAACAGTGGTTACAGTTTGTCTTTAATATGTTGGATTTGAAGACTATAGGTCCACAGTCTTGAAAAGCAATTCACTCTGACTGGTTTTAAAAGCTAGCATATCACTTGGCAACTGTGGGTAAATTATTATAAACATATATAGATCATATTTTATAAAAATACTTCAGAAACAAATCTGATCTTGATAATTAAAGAAATATTTGCCTTAAAAAGTCTAAAGTATATTTGTTTTGGACAGTCTCTGTAAAAATTTGTCATGCATTCAATGTTGAAGGATTTCACAATTGATTTTCTTAAACATACATCTTGGTTAAGATTCTTGACTAATGTATTTTTTCATATCTAAGATTGTCACATTATTTAGATGGTATGGAGATAAGTATTGCTTTACTATAAAGCCAAGTTATAAAACTGACCAGTTAGAACTTTGAAAAGATATGATTGGCATTGAAAGCTTCTGATTGCATTTTATCCTGAGGTACCAAAATAATTTTAGAAAAGACCTACTGGTTCACCTCGAGGCCCGGGAGGTCCTAGGACTTTGCTGTCTTCCCCTGGATAGCCCTAAAATGAAAACAATTGTTTACTAAAACAAATCAATTAAGGAAGTCTTTTCCAAATACTCTGTTATTGTCTAATGTGATTTTGACTTTAAGTGGAAACTTTATAGCTAAGAATTTAAATGTATCATATTTTACATACAGCTCTCTATATCATTTGTTCTACAGTTTGTATATTGTTGGGGAATATTAAACTATGTAAAGATGTGTTACATCTGTTTATGATGTGCAATATTTAACTACATAAAGATGTGTTACATTTGTTTATGCTGGGGAATATCACTTTAACTATGTAAAGGTGTATTACATTTGTTTATGCTTCATTTGTTTAATTATGAAAAGGTGTGTTGCTGTTTCATCTTGCCTGCCTAAGGCACCTGATTGGTCTAATAAAAAGTTGAATGGCCAATAGCTGGGTCAAAGAGGGATAGGCAAGGCTAGCAGGCAGAAGGAATAAATAGGAGGAGAAATCTAGGCTTGAGAAAGGGAGAAGAAAATGAGACAGAAAGAGGAGATACCCGGGACCAGTGAGACAGGCACTAGTCAGCAGATACAGAGTAGATTATACAGAAATAAAAGTAAAAAGCCTTGAGGCAAAAGGTAGATAAAGACAAACAGGTCAATTTCAGTTTAAAGAGACAGCCGGAAATGAGCCTAAGCCAGGCCGAGCATTCAAAACTGAAAAGAAACCTCCATATCATGATTTGGGACCTGGTAGGTCAAGAAACTCAGGACCACGAGGGGTGCACCCACATACTGAGACAATGGGGATGTTCTACTGGGAACTCACCAAGGCCAGCTGGCCTGGGTCTGGAAAAGCCTGGGATAAAACTGGACTCTCTGAACATAGCGGACAATGAGGACTACTGAGAACTCAAGAACTATGGCAATGGGTTTCTGATCCTACTGCATGCACTGGCTTTGTGGGAGCCTAGGCAGTTTAGATGCTCAACTTGATAGATCTGGATGGAGGTGGGGGTTCCTTGGACTTCCCACAGGACAGGGAACCCTGATTGCTTTTCGGGCTGAGGAGAGGGGGAATTAATTGGGGGAGGGGGAGGGAAATGGGAGGTGGTGGCGGGGAAGAGACAGAAATCTTTAATAAATAAATAAATTTAAAAAAAAAAGAAAGCCTAGTACAGAATATGGTTCTTAAAAGTCTTAATCTGAGCCGGGCGATGGTGGCGCACGCCTTTAATCCCAGCACTCGGGAGGCAGAGGCAGGCGGATCTCTGTGAGTTCGAGACCAGCCTGGTCTACAGAGCTAGTTCCAGGACAGGCTCCAAAGCCACAGAGAAACCCTGTCTCGAAAAACCAAAAAAAAAAAAAAAAAAAGTCTTAATCTGCTTTAATTAGAGAATGCATCCTAGGAATTCTCAGAACATGCAGACCTTCAGTTAAATCATAAACCGAGTAATGCTCGAGTTATTCCTAACTCAGTAGGAAATTTAAACCTAAGCTAATATTTATGTGCTATGGTCATTTCATCCAGCACATCACATCTTCTTTCAATAAATAATTTTGATTTTATGAAACTGTGTATCACTTTCACATACACTCTCTCACCTCAATCTTTAACCCATGGAAGATATTTTAATAATTTCCTTGAATTTTAGTTCCTTAGTATTTATATCCTCTTAGATTTTGCAAATTTTCCAACTTAAAAAGTGGTTCTTCTATCTCTTGCAATATTTCCATGCATTCATTTAGGAAGAAATCATAGATTTACTACTTAACTTTGAAATTAAAAGGACAACACACATGCACACAAACACACATACCTTTTCTCCTTTAGGTCCTGGTAATCCAGAGGGTCCTGGTGGACCTTGATGGCCCTATAAGAAGAGGAGCAAATAAAGAGACAGTCCCCAGACCACACGGTCATGTACTATCTAATGCTATCAAGTCCAAGCTATCTCACATTTCAGTGTTCTGAGAAGAAAAGTAAGACACACTTTATTGGAGCTTGAGAATTAAATATACCACAATGCTTTATCAAGAAAACAAACATTCTTTATAAACAACAGGGTTTACTTTATTTTCTTAAACTTATTAGAACTTTCATTTTTTTGGTGGTGGATAAGTGCATAGACACATATATATGTAGTGAAGGTGTAAAATCCAGCGTGAATCTCCACAACATCCATTCTAACTGTACAGAACTTTATTGAGATGTGTAGACCTTGGGTCTAATCTCAGTGAATGATGCTTTTCATTTGCATGCTTTTTATAATAAAATTTTAATAAAGAAAAGTGAATCTTAATTTGCACGTTTGGGATATAAACTAAAATGCTTTCTTGTCTTGAACAAATACACATATGCATATATTTAAAATTAGAAATGTTTACTCTGTATCCCGGTATTCCTGGTTCTCCATCAGATCCCATCAATCCTAATGGACCCTAAAAATCAAAATAAATATGAGAGAGAAAATAAACAAGTGAAGTGGTAAACATCTATGACTATTATTGAAGACTTTATCATTAGATTTTCTACCTAGTGTAATTGGGAAAACAGAAATATGACACCCCAAATTTTCATCTGTTTCTTCCCTCAGAAGTCCTACAAGCAATGTCTCTGGTTCATTTCTGGTATGTGCCTATTAAAAACCATGCTCACTTATTGGAATACTGCTGGCCCCTAGAAGGTTCTTGGAAATGCAGTTCGTGTCTGTCAAAGCTTGTGGTCACTGGATATCAGAAAGTGGAACCTGATAGTGTTTGATATTGTGACTTTGGGATTCAGAACAGCTCTATCCTCATAGATGCTTCCAGATGCTTCCTGGAGCATGGCTTTAATAGGGGCCAAAGTTGACAGATTCGAAATACTGGCAACGTGTGTGTCATTACCATAATAAGATTATTGTTATCAGTATTTTACAGATGAACAAGCGATATAAATTTAAGACTGATCAGGAAATGCTCCTAATCTATTCAAAAGATGACTCAGACAGGTGAAAAACAGATAAAAGTAGTGATAGTAAAAATGGCCTAATTCTCTTATTATCTAAGAGTTTGCACACAGGATTCTCCTGTTTGGGTCTCAGAACAAAGAGGAGGCACGGAAATGATGGCACAGAGTAGGTATGTGGTTTGCCGTGCACTGTGCTAAGGAGCTGTGAGGATCTGTGTGTGGCGTCACACCTGACCAAGCTGCTCCACTGTATCTCACATACAATACAGCTTGATATATTTCTTAAAAAAAAAGTTCATGCTACAATTATTAACCATGAATCAGGACTTTTAGGAAGATTTGGATTGGAACACATTTCAGTTTGAGAAAGAACTATGCAAAGTCAATTTAAATATTAATTCAGACACGATCCGTTATAGAGATTTTTCTACTGGAATGTGTTGATTCAGTCACAGCAGTAACTAAAAGAAACACAAGAAAAATTGCTAAGGCTTTTAAAGAAGACTATATTAGATTAAGATGAACGAATGACATGAGAAAGAGAAGGGGAGAGTGGAAAGAAATTTGTTTAATTGAATGAATTCTGGAAGATAAACATAGTTTCTGAGCCAAAATTTTGTGATTTGAGGTCAAAATTATGCAAGGCAGAAAGTCATTTCTGGTGTGCAAACGGTTTCAGAGAAGTTTCAAACTCTAAAATTAAGAGATTGAAAGGGCCAGATGGAGTCAACTTGACTGATTTGGAGAAGGAGTCGGAAGCTTTTCCTGTTTCCTTGCTTGTTCTGGGTACCGGACAGCAGCAGCGTTTCCTTAGAGGTTAAACGAGGCAGCGTGGCAACTGTGTCCAGTCAGCGGGCATGACTGAAAGCCGCTGCTGGCTCGAAGGGTGGATAAATGAGAGCTGCTATTAGAAGAAATAAAACACGTGCAGCGTAATGGAAACCCCATGCTCCTCAGTGTACCTAAGAGCGTATCTGTTGATACACAGATGTTACGGTGCAAGGGTTTAGCGACTTTTTTAGACATCGCCGGGAGAGGAAGAGAGGGCCAAGGATGTGAGGAGCTCGGCGAATGGGCTTCGTACGATAGAAATAGGTGGGATTTGTGGTCACACACCCACAGAGAGCACACGGCTTTACAAATATCGAGTACCTAATGGCTTCAAACAAAATTTTAACCAAGTTCTTCAAGGCAGGAAGCCCAGATTACATTCTCTGAGCAGGATGAGACACAATTAGGAAGGAGCAAGAGACTTTAAAAAAGGAATCTACTTGAATTTAGAATTCTTCAGCACAACTCTTCATGAGAAGAAAAACAAATCTGGACTTACAGGCTGTTTCTAAGTGGATGCTGGGAAAACACCAACATAAAAACAAGAGGAATTTTTGCCAGTGCCAGACAGGAAAAGGTAGACTAAAATGTATTCACTAAAGGAAGAACAAAGGGGCCTCCCTGTGGCCACTGAACATTGGTAGAAGGTTCTAAGTTTTCTCTGATGTCTCAGCTATTTCATTAGCTTCGGGTTCAGTGTTTGAGGGGCCCTGAGGTTTTGGAGGTGTCCAAGTGGCTTATTTTCTAATATTCTATGTGTTTCTTGCTGTGATTTCTCTTTGGATGGATGTGTCCCTCGGTTATATTTCTTTCTTTTAAGCCTGTCTTTTGGGTGTTTCTTTAGCCTTCTGTGAGTCTTCTCCTGTGACACTAACGTCTGCTTAGGAGAAGCAGGCAGCACTCACAGAAACAATGATCTGACAACCACTGTTAGGTGTGAAATCACTTGAGCTTCACCCCAGTAAGGGAAGGGGGGGCGCAGAAGAGCCAGGGGGACTGTGAGTGTAAATGTGGCAAGGGAATTTTCCCAACCCAGTGTGTTAATAAGAATCAAAAGGAGGAGAAACGGACAAAGGGAAAACAGGAAAAGCATGAGACTGCAAAAAAGAGGTGGAAGAACTCAGTATCTACTCGTGAAAGAATGAAGGTAAATTCCACACCTGTCTTCCTGCTCACAAACTCAAAATGCAGCGAAGACCAGAATGCAGTAACTGAAACACTGATATAAGCAAATGTTGTAGACTACAGCAAAATTTACTCTCCTAGTTGAAACCGTCATTTAAGAAAGAAAGGACATTTCTCTAAAGGAGGAAAGCCTGTTTTGGAAATGAGACTCCACCACGAGATCTCAGGAGTGTTCTCACTAGGGGCATTTTCAGCTTCTCATCCAAGAGCTGCAGCCCTCACTCCAAGTTCCAGTCAATGGAAAAAGTTAGAAAGATAAACAGAAATATGAGAGCAACGAGTAAGTGGAAAGATACCTCTGCTTCTCATAGGAAGGCCAGGTAGTGGGAGGGGCTGAGGAGCTGAAGCTAAAGTTCACAAGAAGATGGGCATCAGAGCCAGACGTCTCTGAGGGACCTCAATGGACACAGCAGCCTGACAGACAGAACAGGCTGCTATGCCCAGAAATAGACTGACTGGCTGTATGAGACCACGGAGTATTTGGGTTTAGTTACAGTAAAAGCAGCCTTACCCTAAAGTGCAAAATACATTGAGTGTTCAAAAACAGAATTAAGAAAACAATAGGTGGGGGAAGACAAACATGTATCTCCCATAACTAAGAAAGAAAAAAAAATCTCCACACGGCTTAAAGAATTAAAAACAATGTTATAAATATTTAAGAATATGAATAATTTTTTATACTTTTGTTGGAGATAGAATTACTTTCCTTTTTTTTGTTTTTTTTTGTTTTTAGAGACAGAGTTTCTCTGTAGTTTTGGTGCCTGTCCTGGAACTTTGTAGACAAGGCTGGCCTCAAACTCACAGAGATCCACCTGCCTCTGCCTCCCGAGCGCTGGGATTAAAGGCATGTGCCACCACTGCCTGGCTAGAGATAGAATTTCTAATGAAGTATAAAATCCAGAAAATATAAAGAAAATATTGACAACTTTGGCATTTAAATTAAAATAGTCTATTCATCAAAAGACACAAAATTAATAGGTAATTGACAAAATGGAATTATTTATAATTTATTTTGCAACATGTTTGGCAAATTATATCATCACTTAAGATTTATGAGTAATGGTTACAAATTAGCAAGATACTCACCAAATAGACTAAGGTACTGTGTACAAACATATATATATATAGTTTTTCAGAGAAAAGTAAGCATATTACATAGTTATAACAAGGGGAATTTAAATATGAAAGTAAAAATTATATATATATATACTCATTTATCATATTATCAAACAATAAATCATTAATATAAAATCTGAACAGTGGGAGCTGGAGCTTTGGAAAATCGACTCAGCAGGTTATTTGTGTATGTTCGTGCATCTAGAGTTATATGTAACAGTAATAATCAAAGAAAAGAAATTCATAAATCTGAGAGGGAGCTAGGGGCATGGGAGAGATGGGAGGGAGGGGACACAGTGAGGGCGAGGAGAGAGGAAGTGATGTAGTTGCATTTTAATTAAAAGTATATTTTAAAAACTTGAAGGTGAATAATCTTACAGGAAAAAAATTTCAAAGTAGAAGCTTACATTAAGGGCACTATTTGGGGCTGCAATAATTCTTGCGTTTATTAAAAATTAATCACATTATATAATGTTTTTAAAACATAGGCGAAAGGCAGAGAAATAGTGACATAACATGTAAGGCGTGGGTGCTAAGGTGTCAGTAAGCCATGGCAAATTTTCCTGAGAAAGCAAACAGATTATGCAATGGTCCCTTCGCCTTGGTGACAGGGCTGGCACTGAGTGTTTAGATGGAGATGCAGTCAATGCACCTACATATTACAGATAAGTTTATGGGGTGGAAGATTGTCTTTTGAATATCTTTCTTTCACACCGTCATGTCCTGAGCAGCTCAGGCACACACCAGCAGCCCAGGTTTGCTGTGTCGGTTCAGAAGTGGCATGCTTCAGCGCCCCGTGTCAGGCAAAGTTCATGCAAAGAAGCGATATAAATAGCTGTGGGGCAGATTTCTTCCAGCTGTTTAGGAAGATAATCTCAAGTTAAACCCGGGTGGGTCCTAGCAGTGAATGGAAACACGTTTCAAGTTCACTTAAGTTTCGTAACCATTTGCCAACATGACAACAGCTTCAGACAGATATTAAATCCTGATTGGAAGGGCTCAGTGTATAAACTTTCCTACTTTGGAGCTAAAATCAGATTTTTAAAACCTCATTTCATATTTTATTTCCATTTTCAATTTTCCTTTTCCTTTTGCATGTCCAAAACCCACTAAGCTGTTTAATACCGTGGAATGCCCGTGACTCCCGCCATCCCACAGAGGTAGATTATTTTCAATGGAACCTTTGCATCCTCTGTAAAGTCAATCAAGGATGACGCTTTAAGAGCGCGGATACCGTTCTTTTCCATCCACAGTGACTCGGTGCTGAAAAGAAATCAAATACTGACCACAGCACCTCTTGTTCCTCTGGCGCCCTTAGGGCCATTCTCTCCAGCTCTTCCAGGGGCGCCTCGGCTTCCAACTTCTCCCACGGGTCCTGTTTGTCCTTTATCACCCTGTGGATGACATTAGCATGACTGAAAAGAAATGTATTAATTAATTTAATTATATCATACGCTTGAATGCCTCCAGAGGGTAGGTAGAAAGCGGCATTCTATTGGTTACTGTTACCGCTATTGTTTGTCTTGATTCGTGAGTCAGGGTCTCACTGCGACCTTGAGCTTACTGTGTGGTGGACCAGGTTGGTCCTGACCTTGTTTCTGCTGCCTGACTGCTGGAATTAATTACAGATGTATGCAATCGCAGCTGGCCTAAAGAAACTACTATCACATGTTATTTGAAAAACAATAACAACTTTGAAAAGCGACTAAGATGTCTTTTTTTTTTTTATTTTTAAATTAACCAAGCAGGATGGGTCTTCTTTTGTTACAGACAGCTGTCTCCCTTTGGCGAGTGTTTATCGTAATCTCATGATGAGATGTCCATTTTTATAGAGAGCTTCAGCATCGCAGAGGCCTACTGCAGGCAGGAAAGAAGAAAGCGCAGGGTTCTGGCCATACAGGATCGTCTCTCACCTGCTCACAGTGTGCCTGCAAGAGTCCCTGTCATTTCTTACAGCACTTCGTGTCCTTCAGAAACTTGTATGCCTTCTATCTGGCGCCACACCCACAAGCCCTTCACACAACACCCTTCTCTAGGGCCACAGCTTGAGAGGTGCTCAGAAGCCGCAGGTTTAGCGTTTTCTCCCCCTTTCCAGAAACAAGAACCAGCTTGCTCTATTACGGACACTCAACCTGTGATCAGTCAGGATGCTTGGGGCGTTCATGACAGCTCACAGGACTCAGTTCACTCTTCTAGGGCAGTGCTGATTGCTGTATGCTTTGATATGACATTTATAAGTCTGCATCGCCTTATGTCAAATGCAAATACAACTATTACAGTTCTCTGTAGACCTCCAGACATGAGAAGAGAGAAAGGTCATGCAAAAGGATCATTTTAAAAATTACCTTTTTCCCTGGCCGACCTCTTTGTCCTGGGGCTCCTACATTTCCATCTGGCCCCTGATCATTTGATATAAAAAAAGAAATAAATGTTTAAAGAAAAAAAGTTTAGGGTTTGAATACTTTTGGTCAGATAATCATTGAAATAAACACTGAATATAAAGGAGGTTATTTTTTCAACACTATTATTTCTATATTTATTTTTTCAAAGGTTGCAGCAATTAAAAGGCCAGGTTGTTACAAGCTATTAACTTTATGCACACACATGGGTCAACATAAACGTTAAACTGTTCTTTAGGAAGGAAGTTTCCCGGAACAGACTCACTTAAGTTAATAAGAGTGTAATGAAAGTCTACCCAAATGCATTCCAATTAGCATTTCAGTGAGCTGCATTTAGCTCAGCATTTTGATGAAAGAAGAAGGTTATAAAATATATCTACTACATGGTCAAGGAAAGTCTCAAAATATCACTGAAGTGGAGAATATTAAGGAGATAAAGAAAGAGAGGAAAAGAATAAAGGAGGAAGGAAAGGCAGCAAGGAAAAGAGACAGACACAGTCATCTAGAATGACATTTTAATATCATCTGATGCTTGTTTAGTTTGTAAAATGGAGTTTTTCAAAGCAAGAGCGGGGCGCTAGGTGGAGTTTTGTACCAACAATGAATAAGGGTAATCTATAGTGAGCCAGGCTGCCAGTCCTAAAATGGGTAATAATTACAGCTTTTCAGTAGCCGGAAATGGAAATTTCACATTTGTGTCCCCCTAAGCTTGGCAGACTTATGCGGACCAGAAACAAGCGGTGGTTTACCACTGTGCTGTGCAGGCCCTTGATAAATATTTGCTGAATGAACAAACAGATACCCTAGGAAGTGACTCACGCTCTACACTTGCCAGCAAACGCTATGCTGGCCTCACTCACTGAGCCACGTTCTACTGCTGTATTACAGCTGCATGCAGAGGTAGAAATGATAGCTGCACCGTGTAGAGGACTTTTTATTGCAGATAAATACATAACGTTTCCAAGAGAAGCTGGTTCACCCGCATAGAGTTTTAACTATTGGACTTTTCTGGTTCAGGCTCTTAACTGCCACATAGCCGCACACGAATTGTTTAATTTCTTACTGGTGTCTGGGGGTTAGAGAGATGGTTCAGCCATTAAGAATGATTACTGCTCTTGCAGAGGACCCAAGGTGGCCTACACAATTCCCTGACTCCAGTTCCAGGTGATCCCAGTCCTTTGGGTACCCAGATGTGCATTCCTACACAAACACGCATATTTGCAAATAACTTAAATTTTTTCTTTATTTATTCTTTGTGTCTTTCACATCATGCCTCCCGATCCCACCCATGTCCCTTCTCCACCAAAATAAAATAAAATTTAAGAAGGAAAAAAAGAGGAAGGGAAAAATAATCTCATCATGGAAGCTGCAGTGTGACACAGTGAGTCTTCACACATTTTTACACACAGACGTGTCATGCAGTCAGTCCTATGGACCCGGGACTGGGGATCTCCACAACACAGGGCAGCAGCAGGATGCCCAGGAAGAGTCCAGGTGAAGGCCCAGCAACGACGGTGCAGCAGAGGCCTTGAACCAGACCAGTGATTCTTTGAGATAAATGCCGACATTTAAAAAGTTTTTTTTTTTTTAAAAGCAGGACTCTATTTACTCCTTAAATAAAAAGGATAAAAAACCAAAACAAACAAAAATAAAAAACAAAAACAATCTCTTGAAAGGGTTCTTAAGACCCAGTGAGATTACAGTGCACATAAAGCTTGGAAAATACTGGTTTATAATAAAGGGCTCAATAAAGGTAGTTTTCACGAACTTCTGCCCTTTGAGCATTATGCAGTAACACCTGCACAATTATGTACATATTTATATGTGTCTTTATATATATAATCACACACATATGTCTCTCTCTCTATATATATATATATACATACATACATACATACATACATACATACATACATACATACATATACACTTTTCACAGAGGGTGGGCAGTGCGATCCTTGTCTGGGACTCTCTGCTATTCCCAGGCATTTCTTCACATATGATGGCATTCCTCCTGATCCTCATGCCATATGTCATTATTCTGCATCTTTAAACTTTGAGCGGTGTTGTCCTTGATGTCTTCTGACTCTTCCGGCATTCTGATTCTTTTTGCTTTTGCCACTATCCATTGTATCTTTCATCTGTTCACATTTTTTACCCTACCGGATTCCAGATTATGGTCAAACCACAGTTTAACCACATTTCCTATATAAATTTCCTTCTTCTTGATAATGTTGCAATACGTATATGTGTGCATGATCTTGCCAAGAGTTTTTTTTTTTTAATTTTTTCTTTTCGCGTGGAATTGTTGGCCTGTATTTAGCTAGTGTGTGTGTGTGTGTGTGTGTGTGTGTGTGTGTGTGTGTGTGTGTGTGTAAGAGGTTTTTTTCCTATATGGACAATTGGTTATAATACTACAATTTACTGTATGTGTTTTTCCTTATTAATACATAATATGTAATAAAATCAAGTTTTGGATCAAGTTCCAAAGCCTCCAATCCCTTTCTACGATATTTTCTATTGATACAGTAAACTCTATAAAATTAACCATATCATGGTCACCTTAATAATGCTCTGATGTCATGTAGGTCTACTGTCTCATTTGGCTCACTTTCCATGCATCCCAAACTGTCTTTCTAAAGCTTTCTTAATATTGGCTCTTTAATCTTCAGTACAAACTTTGAGTTGGCTTTTATCAACCAAGTCATACAAAATATCCCACAGTGATTTTTCCACTGACATTATAATAAATGTAAACTGACTTGGAAAAGAAATGATTTCACAATAAGAGGTCTTCCTGCTCATGAATGTTAAATCTTTGTTCATATATTTAAGTCTTCTAGGTTCTATTTAGGTTGTGTTAAGCATCTCAAACTATATGGACTCAAACTCAACTCTCAAATCCCCTCTTCCCACCCCTAAGCTTGTTCTATTCTGGTCCTCCCCTCTCTACTGTAAAGTATAAGACAGACTCGCTTTCCCAGTGATGCAGCTCTTCAATGGAAGACCAGTGGTTTGAAAACAGTGGGCAGGGTAGGATTTCTATATCTAAGATACTTAGGATAAAACAATTCAAAACAAAACTTTAACCCCACAGATTACAAAAATATACAAAATTTTACTGATATTATGTTAAGACCTAGTCCAAGGAGCTTAGTTTGGTGGCTGATTATAATCAAAATTCTATTTGGAAGTAGTTTTGTAAGTAATTGGTGTTGGCAAAGAAACATAGGATCCATTTTTGAATATTAATGCTTCATTTGACATCATGATAAATCTTTACTAATTATAATTTATAGATTATCTATATTGTTTTGTTATACAAGTACTTCTATTTATTTTATATAAATATTATTATCAATATTAATCTGAGTCATATGGTAAGAAAGGAGAAGTTTCAATCTGAGCTCATTTTTTGATATTTCTCCACTAAGCATTAACAGTGAAAGTGTTAATATTAAGTTTTACTAAATATTTTTTGTGTCATCTCCTGGGGTGGCCATTTTTCTGTGCTAAGTTTCATGTGACTCACGTTTACAATGCTTTAAGATGGTAACTTTTTGGTATAGCACTGGTGTGAGGGAATTCGTACACCATCTAGGTGTGTCAGTACTTTTAGATGGAGTAGGTTCACATACCTACAGACCTGCCGACAAGTGGTGATGCCACCTGCCAACAACATTTCAGTTCAGCCATCACTTGCTTACAGAAACACTCGTAATTTGTGGGTCTGCAGTGCATGAGTAAAATGAAGGTGTTGACATGGATAGCAAACTCTAAAACTGAGTCTTTTCTCTGGAGATAAATTGCACACTTATCTCTATTTTTAAACCTCCAATCTCACCTCATTTTCAAGTTAACAATCTTGTCTCACTGTTCATTAAGATACACTGGCAATCAAATTAGGAGGTGAAGTTATCTTCCCAAACCTCACCTACATCTCCTGTTTATTCACACACCAGCTTCTGCCTCCTTTCTCTGGCAGAGAAAGAAGGGTCCTTTCCCTGGGTGAGGCGGGTGAGGCCAGCTCCTCCTTCTGCTCTGGATCCCAGGCCTACTCAATTTACCCAACACCCATCCTTCTTCTTCTTCTTCTTTTTTTTTTTTTTTGGTTTTTCGAGACAGGGTTTCTCTGTGGCTTTGGAGCCTGTCCTGGAACTCGCTCTGTAGACCAGGCTGGTCTCGAACTCACAGAGATCCGCCTGCCTCTGCCTCCCGAGTGCTGGGATTAAAGGCGTGCGCCACCATCGCCAGGCACACCCATCCTTCTGAGAGAGCCCACTCACTGTGCTATCAGGGTTTCTCCTCAATGGGGCATCCCCAACTCCATTCATGTAGGTTTAAAGCTCCTCAAGCTTCTGTGCCTCCTCATTCATCCATCCATCCACTCATTCATCACACATCCGTTTATTTACTTCTGAACAGAACCATTTTTCCTGGTTCCCTCCTCTTAGAGCAAAACTTTTTGAAAGTTGTGCTCATTCTTCCAATCACGGATCCAATCTCTCATCTCTCTCCAGTTGGGTTTTTGTTCCCAACACTGAAATTGACCTCTGTAGGGCCAAAGCCATTGATTATTTTATTTGAAATACTTTTTTTTTAAAAAAAATACTGAGAACCTTTTAAAGCCTCTGTTTTCATTGCAACGTGTTTCCCTGATTTTCCACTTACATATCAGGTAAAGCGGTTCCCTCCTCTGTGTAACGTTTTGATACTGCAGAGGTCTCTTCTCTTTTACCCTCTTAGGTGGTCTCACCAATCCTCATGCTGTTAAATGCTGCTAAATGCCACCTGTATGCTCATGATTCCTAAATTAAGGCTGTCCTGATCAATCTACCCAATGACATCTCTTTTTGAATTTCTAATAAGCATCTCAAACTATATGGACTCAAACTCAACTCTCAAATCCCCTCTTCCCACCCCTAAGCTTGGTCTATCCTGGTCCTCCCTTCTTTACTGTAAAGTATAAGACAGACTTGCTTTCCCAGTGATGCAGCTCTTCAGTGGAAGACCAGTGGTTTGAAAACAGTGGGCAGGGTAGGATTTCTCTATCTAAGATACTTAGGATAAAACAATTCAAAACAAAACCTTAACCCCACAGAAAACACTCAGGTGGTAAGAATAAGATATCCTTTATCCCTGAACGTCCCTTAATACCACCAACCACAAATTCCTAATGAATCAGTTTACCAAGGAAACGCTCATTCTAACTTAAACAGATCAAAAAAGCATATTTAAGTCTAACTGAATTTTGCACTAACGGAAAAAAAACAACATAACCTCATTTAAACATGCTCCACTTTGGAATTCATAGCTGCACATGTGTTTAGAGCTGAGATACCACTGTGGTAGACTCTTCAGCTGTGGATGACCAAACATAAGTTAGACAGATGTTTCCTTTCTAGCAGAGATATGCATTCAGGCGACCGAGCATTTTAGGATAGAATTCATGCATAAAATATGCATGTTTTGTCTTCTGCCCAGAGAAGCAACAGCTTGGATTTTGAATTTGTCAATTGATGTTTTCCTCATTTGTTTCCTCAACACAGATCTCATTTTCAGTCTTCCACGATGAAGAGGTTCTCTTTTTGAAAAAATAAAAAAGTGATTTTTCTTTCATTCGTTTCCTTGTTTATTTTGTAGAAATCAAGGTAGCATCTCTGTGACATTGCCTAAGGAACAATTTTAAAAGTGCAAAATAAAACCAACATCAGGCTGCCTGATTAAGCAATAGTTCCTTGGATCATAAAATTCTTTTGAAAAAAAAAATCTGCCACGGTATTTTTATTGAGTTTATAATCTGAAAGGCATTTAAAATTCCAAAGAGAACAACAAAAAGAATAAAAAAGAAACACACATGTGTTGTTGCTAAAAGAAAAAAGTAACAGAGATGTGTTCTGGGCAGGATTGGTCCTGGGAGACATTAGGACGCAGATGGGATCTGTGTTTATCATTTTCCATGCTCTGTTTGGAGCCTTTGTCCCATCTCTGCTCTCCCCACCCCCAGCTGTCACATGGCATCAACCTCAGAGTCCTGCGGATGCTGTGCTGTGGGGCACGTGGAGTCTTCTCTTCTCGTTCTATCTTCAAGCTAGTTGTTTTAGGAATCCATGCTGAAGTGTCAGTTACTGGAGATATATACATATAATCTTTATATATGTGTATATACATATATAAACACACATATATACATATGGACAAACACACTATATGAGTGTGTGTGTGTGTACACATGCTGGAGAGAAAAGCCACCTGTGCACGCTTAACAGAGAGTTAATACCTTCTCTCTATGCCACATGCCCAGCACTGAAGAACGTCCATTTGTCAAGAATGAGCAGGAATCACAATTCCTCGCCACTGGCTAGTTTGCTTCTTTACAGGTCTAGCCCTGATGCTAATGGGGGAAAAAAAGTCAATTCTCTAAAAATGATGGAAACCAATGAGAACCCAAGGAAGGTAAAAACCCAGGACACAAAGTGAGCCTTTCAGGGAGTTTAGGGGATGCCGAAAGCAGAGAATAAAGGAATTGCTGTCGACTCTGCATCTCTTCCAGTGCTGTGAGACTGGATTTCTGTCTGATGCAGTGAGCACTGGTCACGTATATAGATTGTTAGGAGGATTCTACGAGAGGAGTGGGTGAGTTCACATTGGGTAAACTCAGGGAGGAGCCTTAAGGCATTGTGTGTGCTTTGTTTAGATGTCAGGGCAGAGGAGAAATAGGCAATTTACCATGATGTTTACAATGGAAGGAGCAATCTCCATGTACTAATATTTAAACACAGTGATGTTTCTGCTTTATTCACATTCTTTTTTTCTTTAATTAATTAGTTAATCAATTTATGTACACAACTGTTTTGCCTGCATATATGTATGCACATCAGGTTCATGCTTGGGGCCTGCAAAGGTTAGAAGAGAACATCGAATCCCCTGGAACTGGAGTTACAGAGAATGGCTATGAACTTCCATGTGGGTGCTAGGAACCAAGCCCGGGTCCTCTTCAGGAGCAGCAAGAGCTATTAACTGCTGAGCCATCTCTCCAGCCTCTTTACCCTCATTCTTTAAATTTCAGTTTGAAATATGCTTGGGCTATCACCTATTATTTGAAAAGAATACATACATACATACACACACACACACACACACACACACACACACATATATATATATATATTGGGATTCTTCTACCAAGGAAAGAAGAGTCTCTAAAGTCAAGAAACCTTAGAGCTGTAAATATGAAATACCTTCCCCCTTGCTTAAACACTTCAGATAAAAGGCAACCATAAAGCTTTAACTGAACAGCTACCCCGAAGACTGGAACACTCACATGGAAGAGTGTCACAAGCATCCTTTGCAACTGCCCTTATTATTCACATTTAACATTTGTCTCAAGGTGAGAAATTTTTTTAACTATAAAATTTAGAATTTCCCTTAAAGCAATGTAATTTAGGAGCTGGTATTGGTAGTGTATCTTGCTTACAAAGAATCTTAACCTGGGGGCCAAGATGTTATTCTATAACAAGAACTTGGGCTCTATGAACAAAGATGCAGAATATTCACACACACAAAGTTCGAGACAACAGAAGATTCTCCCCATCAAAAGCTTTATGACAGACGTTCAGCTGTTTATGTAAAAGTATCTTTCCCCTTTTGTATCTGAGAACAAGTAATACCTTGTTTAGTCATTCATTTAAGACACGGTTTGACATCTCCAGCCACCCTGTAGATATAAAGGTAAAAGTGTGTATGTGTGTGTGTGTGTGTGTGTGTGTGTGTGTGTGTGTGCGTGCATATGCCTGTGCATGTCTTTGTATGTGTGGTGTGTTTGACATGAGACCATGTGTTTATCTGTACATGTGGCACTGAGTTAAGTGGACTCAGCAATACTTACTGGAAGACCCATTTGACCTGCTCTACCGCAGGGCCCCGTTGTTCCTGGTGAGCCCATCTCTCCTTTGTCTCCATCCTCTCCAGGAAGTCCGCTTCCTCCTGGAGCCCCCTGGAATCCAATGAAAAGGGTTTATTTTTAAGAACATGGTGAAATAATTATGTCATGTAATAAGTATATGTTTATTTGACATGCAGTAGTAATCAAGCCTGATATTTACAGTGATAGTTTAGGGCTGGGATGTAGCTCAGCTGAGGCAGTGTTTGTCCAGCACATACAATGCCTGCCTGGTGGGGGGTTGATCTCCAGCATCGACTGAAACCTATAATACCAGGACTTGGGAGGTATATATTACCTTTGCTCCATCTTTTCCTTGGAGACCTTCTTCTCCAGGAGCTCCTGGTTCTCCCTGTTTTGTTTTGTAGCAGAAAAAGCAAGATTAATTTTTGGCTATCACACTGATCTTATTTTACATTTTGTTCCTAGAAGGTGTAGGAAGTAACTAATTTGTAGTCGTTTGTTTCTACTTCAATCATTATCTCTGAAGGAGGCCCAGCAGTGTAATAAAATGATTTGATCTGCCTGGAAGAGCTTTGGAGGTACCTAAGATAGTCATGGCTGTAAATTCACATATACAATGTGTTTCTAGAATACTAATACATTTAATCAGGTGTCTGGAAATAAATATAGCTAGAATGTGCTTCTGACATCAAGAATGCAAACACTGCCATCGCATGAAATGCAGTGCCTTGATATAACAAAGTTGCATAGCTAATATAACAAAATTCAGTCATGATCATTTTACCAGACTTTTAGTTTCTGAATTTTCTCCCTTCAGAGATGCAAAGATTATGGCCAAGTGACATCAATAAACCACCTTTTAGATACGAAACTTGCAAAAACACAGACCATACCTTATGAAGTTGTAAAGGCAGAGTTGCTCTCTTTAGAACTAAGTGATTAATTTAGTACTAACTAATAGCACAACATCGTTCCTATTAATGACCCCCGAATGAAGCTGATCCCTACTGCCCACCCCAAAAGGAAAATCCAAGTCAACAAATCAAATACAAAAATAAATATCTCTACTTTATCTGTTAGTGAACAAAGACTTTAAAAAATTACCTTGAACATCATTATTTGGGAGAAAAACAACTTATCATGTCGTAATGCCTGTCTATATTATCATAACCTTTCTAAGATATCAAATTACAGCTGCTCCTAAAAATTGCCTTGCATCCCATTAACTTCATATGGCCCTGGGGTGGCTTTAAAAAACACATCACATAATACATGCAAATAAAATACTTTTATGGGTTATTTGGAAAAAAAAATCACATCACATTTCAGTCTTTCATCTGCCTGTTAGGCTAGAAAATGTCCTGAAGTGTTGATCAAAGATTTGTGAATTTCCTCTTCATGCAATGGTGAGCAATAACCATGTGACCACACATTTTTGGCAAGGCTCTTCAGAACACATCAGGTTTTTAGAAAAGTCACTTAGGATTCTCAATGCCAAACTTAGAATGCAAATAGGGTTTTGTGTATAAGTTCTGAGATTCATGAAACATTTTGTAGTAATTTGAATAATCATCTTTTTGATGTATCTAGGGTAGTTAAATTTTGAGTCTCCCCAAACAAGTGGGTCAGTACATTAAATTTGTTTGTTGTTAGGTACTCACACGTGACCCTGGCTCCCCAGTTGCTCCGGTGCTGCCGGAAGGTCCAATATCTCCCTGAAGAGACAAAGGGCAGCCTAAGCATCACAGGAATGCATATCATAAGGGGCGTCATCCAAAGTAGTTCAGCTGTGACGGCCTTTATCTGCCTTCACCATGGTGTTTGTCACCAGGCCTGGCGGCGCACACCTTTAATCCCAGCACTCTGTGAGTTCAAGGCCAGCCTGGTCTACGTGGTGAGTTCCAGGACAGCGAGGACAACACAGTGAGACCCTGTCTCTACCTTGTACTCTCCAAAAGAATGGTGTTCATCAACCAGGGGCAAGTGTGGGTGTTAGGTTAGAGATGTCCCTCTCTCGTACACTTCAGGGCAGTTACCTTAGTGCCTGGTTCGCCTTGCAGGCCAGATTCTCCCTCAGTGCCTGGAAGTCCCTAAAAGAGAATGATTTGACATGTTACAAAGGCTGGACCAACCCCATAAGAAAGTGGTTTGGGTTTCAGCTCAAAGGTTAGAGTCTGTGTGCAAAAAAGGGCTTTCCCTGCCTCCACACACTTCAATGCTTAAGACAGGTATTTTTTGGGATTCTTTAACAGTTCAAATGTCAAGAAGAGCTTTGCTTGAAACCAGGACAATAAAGAACATTTCTCCCCCAAGTTTTCATCTTTGAGACATTAGAAGATGTGAAATAATCTACTTCCTACAATTTCGAGTTATTCATCCCTGGATTCAAAGTTTGATTATCACATTCCTTCCTACTGTGCCCACTGAAACCCGCTTTCTTAAGATCAATTAATCTTTTCATTATTAAAAATAAAATCCACTGTTTGAATTAATCATAAGGTTGTCACACTGAAAAGGAGATACAGATGTACTGAATTATGTTTCCAGTCTTTCTTGGTGAGCCTAGCTTCGTTGGGCGACCTTTTGATTAGTTAGACCTTGAAAACATATTATTTCTTGCAATCTTTGTCTCTGAAACTTGAGCAGTGGCTGCTGTGTTGTGTGTGTCTCCCGGCGGTACAAGTGTGTTCTCTGCATCCTCCATATGCTTCCCAGGCCTCTTTCTCCAGCCTCCCTGTCCATCCATCTTACTGGTTCACTGAGAGTTTAGTGTACGTGTTGATCATATTCACCCGTCTTTCCCAATGTTTTCCCAATTCACCCCCCGCCCTGACCTACACATTTTTAAAGAGAAATCCTTAAAGATAACTAGTTCTGCCACACATTTTGGATGTGTGGTCTTCTGCTGGAGAGAGGTTGACTGGCCAAGGGCAAAATTCTTGGAGAAACTGTCTCCCCTTCCCCCTGAAACTAACAAAGGCCAATAGGTCTTTAGCTTAGGGTGAAACTGTGGGCCTCCCCCTTTTTTTCTGCTCTTCTCTGTTTCTTTCCAGAAATTCTTCAATATTTCTGATGTGCGTATCAGACTTTTTTATGATTATTAGAAATTAAAATATTGTTCACATTATTTAATAGTATTTTAGATGGGAGGAGGTTCAGTTTTTCTTTTTCATAAAACCTCTGCAACCCACATTTACCATTTCTCAAAGTGAAATAAAATAAAAAGTAGGTACACAATAGAAGAGGTGAGCAGATAATGAAAGTCCAGTTCCTGGCCAGGCAGTGGTGGCGCACGCCTTTAATCCCAGCACTCAGGAGGCAGAGGCAGGCGAATCTCTGTGAGTTTGAGGCCAGTCTGGTCTACAGAGTGAATTCTAGGATAGCCAAGGCTACACAGAAAAAGTCCCATTCCACTTCTTAGAGGAAATTAGATTTTTGTTGTTGTTTTTTGGTTCCTTGGTATTAACTTCCATGACCCAGAATGTGGAGGCAGAGAGCTCATGTTTTGATCTGAGATTGAGATTACTCCTAGCTAGTGCCTTAATCTCTTCAGCAGAGAATTGTAGGAAATAACTGGACCCACCTCATGAAACTGTGCAGGTCTGTGGCAGCAGCAGAGTATGTAAAGCTGCTAGTGGCATAAGCACGCTTCATCAGAGACAGGGTCCTCCTGGGTCTGCTGCTCATTTTTTCTCTTGCTAGTGGGCGCTCTCCCACTGCCTCCCACCACTCCTCAAAAGCATCGCTTTTTTCTCAGATTCTCGGTGCCACTTCACATCCTTATCACAACAGACTCTGAATCTCTTGAAAGCTCTGAAGTTCAGTACCCCGTGCATGCTTCAGGCTGGGGATGAGGCAAGGTATGGCCATCAGCGCTATCTTTAGTCAAAGCTAAGCCAGCTCTGCTCTTCAGAAGTTTTAGCCTTGGGTGGACAAGCAGACTGTGGCCTTTGCTCCCTCACAGCCTTCTTCCGGACTCAGGAAGAAGTACGGCCACATCTGTCACATAACCTAGAAATGTCAGCATGGTTTGATTCCTCTTTCTGATTGCTTCCATATATAAAGAAGCTGTAAAATTTCTGTAACAAGTATCTGTATGTGTCTATCACTTCGGTTTGCCAGCCTCCTCCTACCCATTCCCCTCCTCCCCTCCCCTCCCTCTTTACCCTCTCCCTCCCTCCTTCCGTCCCCTCCCTCCTTCCATCCCTCCCCCTCTCTTCCTTCCTTTCTTTCAGACAGGGTATCACAGCACAGCTCAAGCTGCCTTGGATCTCACTGTTTCTCAACCTGTGCCACCGTGACCGCCTTCCACGACCTCTTTATAGGTAGATCTGTCCTTACTTGTACTTGCTGAAAAACATTTCTCGTTCAGCTGTTAGGATTATTTTTTTTTCCAAAATATGGTTCTGATTTCACCACTGTCTTGTTTATATAATCTTATAATAGGCCAAGACAGAAAGTTCAAGTTTTTTAAGAGAGTACATGAGACCTTTCAGGGTTCTCCTCTAATTAGCTACCGTTCTCTTGTGGCACGAAACATCAAATATTTCCCACAGCTCCATATTCTTAGGCTCTCCCTAAGACCATCCTCCTTCCTGGGACTCTTGCATCTCTAGTGTCCTTTCTCCTATCACTAAAGCTTCTTTCTTACTATTTCAATTTCTCCTTTTTCTTTTTTTAAAAATTGAAAAGATTTAAAAGATTATTCTTACTTTTTTTACACCCCTCCCTCTTCTCCTCCCAGGTGTTCCTCCCTGCCTTCCTCTATCCACTCCTGCTCCGTCTCTATTCAGAAGAGGTCAGACTTCTTAAAGATATCAACCAAACATGGCATATGAAGTTGTAGTAACACTGGCCACTCCTCTCATATTAAGGCTGGACAAGGCAACCCAGTATGAGGGATAGGGTCCCAAAGGCCAGCAAAAGGGTCAGAGACAGCACCTGCTCCCACTTTTAGGACTCCCATAAGGGGACCAAGCTACACAACTGTTACATCTATGCAGAGGGCATAAGTCAGTCCCATGCAGGCTTCCCTGGCTGTCAACTGAATCTCTGTGAGCCCCTATGGGCCCTGGTTAGTTGTTTCTGTGGGTTTTCCTGTGGTGTCCTTGACCCCTCTGGGAGATCCAAGGTTTCCTCCTTGATTCCTCCTTGTTACTCTATGTGTCTGCGGATTGTGGCATACTTATCCTATACTTTACAGCTAATATCCACTTACAAGTGACTATATACCATGCCTATATTTCTGAGTCTGGGTTACCTCACTTAGGATAATTTTCTTTTTCTAGTTCCATTCATTTGCCTGCAAATTTCATGATGTCGTTGTTTTCTAACATCTGAGTGGTAGTACCTGGTACACATGTACTGCATTTTCTTTAGCACTTCTTAGGTTGAGGAACACCTAGTTTGTTTCCAGGTTCTGCCCAAGAGTGGTATCCTTGGGTCTTGAGGTAGATCAGTTTCAAAATTTCTGAGAAACCACAGTATTGATTTCCAAAGGGACTGTACAAGTTTGTACTCCCACCAGCAGTGGAGGAGTGTTCTTACTCTATGTTCTCTCGAGCATATATGTCACTTGTCATAGGTGTATGGATTTACGTCTGGCTCTTTGTTTTGATCCCATTTATCAATCTGTCTGTTTTATGTGGAACAATGTGGTTTTTATTACTACAGCTCTGTAGTACACCTTTGGATCAGGTGTGGTGGGAGCTCCAAAAGTTCTTTTATTATACAGATGGTTTTAGCTATTCTGGGTTTTTTTATTTTTCCATATGAAGTCGAATATTGTTCTTTCTAGGTATGTAAAGAATTGTGTTGAGATTTTATGGGGATTGTGTTGAATCTGTAGATTGCTTTTGGTAAGATGACCATTTTTACTATGTTAAGCCTACTGATCCGTGAGAATAGGAGATCTTCCCATCTTCTGACATCTTCTCTAATTTCTCTCCAAAGATTTGAAGTTCTTGTCATACAGATCTTTCACTTGCTTGGTTACAGTTATACCAAGATATTTTATGTTATTTGAGGCCATTGTGAAAGTTGTTTCCCTGATTTCTTTCTCCACCTGTTCATCATTTGTATGTAGAAGGACTATGGGTGTTTTGAGTTAATCTTTTATTCAGTCACTTCGCTGAAGATGTTTATCCACTGTAGGAGTTCCCTGATAGATATTTTTTGGAGTCACGTATGCATACTATCATATTATCTCCAAATATCAATACTTTGACTTCTTCTTTTCCAATTTGTATTCCTTTATCTCCCTTAGTTGTTTTATTGCTCTAGCTAGAACTTCAAGTACTATATTGAATAGATATTGAACGAGTGGACAGTCTTGTCTTATTTCTGATTTTAGTGGAATCACTTTGAGTTTTTCCCCATTTAATCTGATGTTGATTATTGGTTTATTGAATATTGCCTTTATTGTGTTTAGGTTATGTCTCTTGTATACTTATCTCTCCAAGTCAATCTTATTTTTTATGTTTCAATAAACATGTCTTATTTTTCTCCTCCCCCAGGTAGGGTAAAGCAGCAATTGCTTTCTCCTTTATTTCCCTGTCAATATCTGCATTATTGACCCTAATCCATTGTAGTATAATGATTACTGATGTTAACTATACTCTGAAACAGATTATTAGCTTATAAAGGAATCGGTGGCCTTAAATGCTTTCTTGCATCTCCAGTTAAGTGCACAGTAAGAGGCATGGCATAGTCAAGGAAGGGGAACTAGGTCTCCAAGCCAGGAGCAGAATAAAATTTTATAAAGAGTAATTAATAAAAAATAGATCTGCAAGAAGTAGACCATATAGAATATTGTGTTAAAATTGGTTAATTTTGATGTGTGATTTGTTTTGTTTTGTTTTGTTTTATTGAGACAGGATTTCTCTGTGCCAGTTCTAGCTATCCTGAAACTAGGTCTGTAGATCAGGATGGCCTTGAACTCATAGAGATCTGCCTGCCTCTGCCTCCCAAGTACTGGGATTAAAGGCGTGCACCACCATCATCTGGTGCTGAGTGATTTTTATAATAAATTTCAAATAAAGAAGTGGATGTTTATTGGAAAGGTTACGGAACTCTTAAGGAATCTGAAGAATGATACAATAAAGATAAACTGGTGATGAGCAGCTGAGGGTCTGAGGGGAGCTGCAAGAGGCATAAAGGTGGAGGAATCCCCTTTTGTGGGAGACACAAAAGAGGGAAGGATACACATAAGGCAGCACGGGCTGTTCAAAGAAAAAAGATAAGGAGAGAGTGATGTAGGAGTAGCTTAGGGTGACTATGTCTCATGAAAGCAGATTAGAAAAGCAGTGGGTTCAATGTCTAGAAAAAGAAGCATAAAAG
Organism: Microtus ochrogaster; assembly: GCF_000317375.1. Taxonomy (NCBI): domain Eukaryota; kingdom Metazoa; phylum Chordata; class Mammalia; order Rodentia; family Cricetidae; genus Microtus; species Microtus ochrogaster. The sequence continues at coordinate 38,994,792 of NC_022022.1, read as the reverse complement.
CACACAGATTTTTGCCTCTGAGATGTTAATGGGCTACTGAGGTGGATTCATACATAAAACATGTCCAGACGTCAATAAGTGATGTAAGAGGAGAAGCCTGACTTACAGCAAAACCAGGGAAGTTATATGAGTCTGCAAAAGGCTAAAGAGAAGATAGGGATAGATAGATGATAGCTAGAGAGAGACAGATAGATGATAGACAGAGATAGATAGATTCATAGATAGATAGATGATAGCTAGAGAGAGATAGATAGATGATAGATAGATGATAGAGATAGATTCATAGATAG
>NC_022022.1:38991039-38994377 GCF_000317375.1 Microtus ochrogaster | reverse complement strand
AGATAGATGATAGATAGATGATAGAGATAGATTCATAGATAGATAGATGATAGCTAGCTAGCTAGCTAGATGATAGATAGATAGATAGATAGATAGATAGATAGATAGATAGATAGATAGATAGATAGATGATAGAACTTTCACAGATGCCAGGGAAGTGGGGGTAATGTGTGTAGTTTGATTACTAGAGTAAGAAACAGAAATGAAGTGATTGGCTTGCATAATTATAATCAATGTGGTTTACTATTCCAAATGCTATCGTACATAGGGTGACTTCAAAACTCCCCATTCTCTAAAGGACATCACCTCCTAGAATGGAGAGCTATCAAGTCAATTCTCATCAGTGAAGGGAATTTTTTTTTCACCTTTTGTTCAATCGTTTCAGTGAACTGATTCTTAGAGGAGAGCTTTGTATGTATGAAACTATCTCTACACATTGTTTCTGCCATTTAAGTCAGGTTGTATTTTCTAAATATAAAAGAAAATGCTATGAAATTATTCTTCATGACATATACTTCATATATCTAATTCACTTTGCTTTGTAAAAATATTAAATCAAAGATTGGCATGAATCACAAAACATTACCTCCACACCCATCTCTCCAGGAAGTCCAGCATTACCAGGTGGTCCTCGAGGTCCCTGTGTAGATTAAAGACAGGAGAACCAAAGTTTGCTTTTGCATAAATCATGCATCTCAGTTTCATTTTAATAAACACCATTTGACCGGCCGATTACTTTACTCTCTTTATAAATAAAGTTATAACTTCAGTTAATTCATCTGTATTGTCTCATGAATGATGTCAAACTATGCCTGTACTCAAAATAAAAATAGAGTAAGTGAGATTCCATTTTACACCTGTAAGAATGGCCAAGATCAAAAACAATGATGACAATTTATGCTGGAGAGGCTGTGGGGTAAAGGGAACACTCCTGCACTGCTGGTGGGAATGCAAGCTGGTACAGCCCCTTTGGATGTCAGTGTGGCGATTTCTCAGAAAATTAGGAAACAACCTTCCTCAAGACCCAGTAATACCACTTTTGGGTATATATCCAAAGGATGCTCAGTCATGCCACAAGGACATGTGCTCAACTATGTTCATAGCAGCATTGTTTGTCATAACCAGAACCTGGGAACAACCTAAAGGCCCCTTGACCGAAGAATAGATAAGGAAAATGTGGTAGATTTACACACTGGAGTACTACACAGCAGAAAAAATAATGACATCTTGAATCTTGCAGGAAAATGGATGGAGTTAGAAAACATCATTTTGAGTGAGGTAAACCAGACAGAGGAAGACAATTATCACAGGCACTTACTCATAAGTGGTTTTTAAACATAAAGCAAAGAAAACCAGCCTACAAATCACAATCCCAGAGAACTTAGACAACAATGAGGACCCTAAGAGAGACTTACATAGATCTAATCTACATGGGAAGTAGAAAAAGACAAGATCTCCTGAGTAAATTGGGAGCATGGGGACCTTGGGGGAGGGTTGAAGGGGAGGGAAGAGGCAGGGAGGGGAGCAGAGAAAAATGTAGAGCTCAATAAAGATCAATAAAAAAATAGAGTAAGTGGGGCTATTACATTTTACTCCTTAATTCACTCACTCATCTAGCAGATATTTATCAAATACCTAATAATTATCAAATATGGTGCTCTCCTAGTTATCTTTAGATGTGAGCTTGTTTATGAGCGGCTGTCTGGGTTATTAGTTGATATGGGAGAGCTCAGTCTACTGTGGGAGGCACCATTCCCTAGGCAGGTGGTCCAAGGCTCTACAAGGATGCGAGCAGAGCATAAATCTGCCATGGAGTCAGCTAACAGCATTTCTCCATGGTTTCTGTATCCAGGTCCTGCCCTGTTTTCCCTCAACATTAGACCACATCCTGTAAGTTGAAATAAACTCTTTCCTCCTCTAAGGTGCTTCTGGCTAGAGCGTTCTATCAGAGCAACAGAGTGAAGCCCGAACCATGTGCTAAGGGCTTTCACAATGCATCTGATTTAACTTGCACAGCAGTCATATCTACTTAATAGTCCCAGCAAATATATGTCAAACAAAAGTATTTTAAGGAAAAATATGTGATTTCCCCCTCTGTCTCTATAGTCTGGCCTTTTCCAGATGCCATAGTATAAGGCTTTTTAGTTTGGCTTCTTTCATTTGGCAGCATGAGTTTATGATTACCTAGGAATATTTTAACTTGCTGGCTCATTTTTTTTCTTTCTTCTTTTTTGTCAAATAAATGAATGCAAAGAAATATATCCATACTTCTGAAGTTTAGGTTTCTGCCTAATACATGTTCTTCACTAAGATTAGAGATTTTCCATTCTACTCCAAGTTTTCTAAGAGTTTATATTTCATTTTCTACCATGAATGGGGATTTGTCAAATAATTTTCCTGAATGTATTTATAACACTGTATTTTCTTTTTTGGACTATTTTTAAAAAGCTCTATCTATCTTTCTATCTATCTATCTATCTATCTATCTATCTATCTATCTATCTATCTATCTAATCTATCTTGTATACAATGTGCTGCTGGTATGTATGCCTACATGCCAGAAGAGGGCGCCAGATCTCATTAAAGTTGGTTATGAGCCACTATGTGGTTGCTGGGAATTGAACTCAGGACCTCTGAAAGAGCAGCGAATGCTCTTAACCTCTGAGCCATGTTTCCAGCCCCTTCTTCAGACTATGAAAGTAATGGATTACATAGGTTTTTGAATGCTAAACTCCCTTTGCATATCCGGAATAAATCCTACTTGGTGTTAGATGAGATCTAACTTTGTGCTGAGGACTCTGTATTTATGTTCCCTACTGACACCGGTCTGTGCTTTTCTTTTCCTGTAATGTACGTGTCTGTTGGTCCTGGGAAAATTCTGGCCTCTTGGAAGAATCCAGAAAGAAGTCTTCCAGCTTGTATCTCAGGCTATAGAGAATTCCCATCATTTGTTTGTTAAATGTTTATTAGATGTTGTCAAGGAGATCAGTACCCAGGGCTACTGCTTTCTGTTTCTGAAAGTTATTGGTTATTTATTTAAGTGGTTCACCAACACAGACTTGTTCAAATGGTCAGATTTTAAGTCAGTTTTGTTAAAACAGTCTTTTAAGTAGCTGGTTAATTATATCTAAGTTACAGAGTTTGTGGATATAGGAGCTACTCGTCCTTTTAATTTGCATGTGATCGGTAGTGAAGGCCTCTCTCTTGTATCTTGTATCTCTGTCTTTTTATTATTCTCTGCCTGTGAATTAAGAAATTTTTCTTCCTTTTTATAGATTAATTGATTTTTAAAATTAGTTTTGACTTTTGTTTTTATTATTTACTTTATTATTCTTACT
>NC_022022.1:38979890-38990578 GCF_000317375.1 Microtus ochrogaster | reverse complement strand
TAATTTATGTTACAAATTCCCTTTTAGTCTTGAAGTTTTTAGGCTGCATTTTCACTTAGTTAGTTAGTTAGTTAGTTAGTTAGTTAGTTAGTTAGTTAAGATGTTTGAAAGTTTTCTTCTGAGTTTTATTTTGTCATTATTGCTGTTATTTGTGTGTGTGTGTGTGTGTGTGTGTGTGTGTATGTTTATGTGTGTTTATGGATATGTGTGCACCACAGTGTGCTTGCAGAGGCTAACGAACAATGAGGAGTTGGTTCTGTCATTGTCCTGTGGGTTCCATGGGCTGAACTAAGGTCATGAGGCTTGGCCCCTTGCCCTCTTTACCTGCTGAGCCATGTTGTTGGAGTGAGATTTCCTCTTTTAACTTCTATGTTATTTAGAAGTACATTTTAAATATCCTGAAATTGAGATTTTTCAGCATGTCTCTTTTTTTAATTTTTAACTTAATTTTGCTATGATCTGTGAGCAGGATCACAATATGTTTATTCTTTGAAATTCGTTAAGATGTATATTTTAGCTCACAATATGGTCAATATTGGGGAATGTTTTATGTGAGATTCAAAAGAATGCATATTATGTTGTTGAATGAAGGTTTGGTTTTTCTCTTGGTATCTACGGAAATTTACTTTACTTATAGAAAATGTCCTGGTTCCTGGACATTTGCATTAAATTTACAATAGACCTTGTCCCTACACTCATTTGCCAACACAGAGTTAACCAAAGGCTAAAGAGGACTAGAATGACCAAAAAATGGAATCAAAGGAAGATGGGCACTAAACCTTTCTTGAAGGGTTAGCTAGTATGTTGGGTTTGTGTGTCAGGTGGTCTTTGTCTCAACATAGTCAACATTTCTGTCACAGCTTGGAAACCATCACCCACAGTATGGCCACTGTTTAGAGGCAGTTGATTTATAAGCAGAGACTGTTGTGCCAGCTTCATTTCTTTCGGTCTGTGTGTGTGTGCACTTAGCAATGTCTGGGTGTTGCGTGTTTCCTGTGACTGTCTGCCTCCCCTCACTTTACCATGACAGTGACTTGGAAGCTCTCAGGCCTCCTTAGCTCTTTGTTTCTGATTTTTTCAGCCCATCTATAAAGGTGGTCTATAAAACCCATCTTTCATGCTCAGTTACTTGGAACATTTTATATTCTGCAGAATAAAACGTTCCCTTCTATAGAATAAAAAGAACACCAACTGAGACCAACTGAAGCCCAATTCTCTTAATTCTTTTTACTATTTATTCACTGACTGTGTATGCATGGTGTGGGGGTGCACTAGCCACCAAGCACAGATGGACGTCAGAGGGTAGAATACAGGACTAGTTTCTCTCTCTCTCCTTCCACCATGTGGCCTGGGGATCAGACTCAGGTGGCCAAGCTTAGCTGCCAGCTAACGCTGCTTTATCACCAAGTCATCTCGCTGGTCCAAACATGTCTCTTGAAAGACGTTTTCTTTTCTCTCTTTTCTACTATCTTCATGGAACGGTATGTATGTCTCCAAACAATGGTGCCTTTGTTTGTATGGGTGCAGGCCTACATGTATGTATGTGAACCACATGCATGTCTGGTACTGTTGGAGATTGGAAGAGGCATAGGATGCCCTGGAGTTGCAGTTACAGGTGATGGAGGGCCACCATGTGATTTTTGGGAAACAGACTTGGGTCCTCTCCGAGAGCAGCAAGTGCTCATGAGCTCTGAGCCATCTCTTCAGCCTCAGCTCTCATATTAATAACTTTAGTGAATTCCTCTGATCTGAATCCCACAGCCAACGTAACATTTCTCAAAGGCATCGCAAACTCATCACTCAATTTGTAGTCTTCAGTTCTCCAACCCAAATGGTTCATTGCTTTCTTGCTTCAATAAATGATTTTTAATGCAAGAAGCCAGACACCCAGGAATCATACTTCAAAACAGGCTCTGTATCTCCTACTGCTTTTAACATATTTGGAATCTTTCCCCTCTTTCCATTTCTTTCTTGCCTGCTTATCATAGACTGTTGGCTGCATCTTATCTGGATCTTGGCTCTTGACTCCTTCTACTACGTGGTTTGATAAGATTTATAAGACAATAATCTCATCATTGCTCCTTCTCCCTGGTGCCGTCCATTTATTCTTAAGCTAACTGTACAAATCCCTTGGAATGGGCTCACAGGACTCTGTGTGTGGTCAGCAGGTCCCTTTCTCTTTTTGTGTTGTAACTGCTTTCTGTCCAATGGTCTGCAACTGTTTCCTCATTTTGGCCTCAAATAACTATTACTCTCCCTTCATATCACATGGCTCTGCTCACGGAAGCTTTCTTGAGCCTCTAGATTATGACAGCTTATTTATCATTGATTCTCTAGATCTGAACTCCTACATAGTTTTCTTTATCTCTTCTGCCCTATAATTCAATCCAGCACAGACAGAAGACATTCTTTAAAAATGTCTATAATGAACATGTACAGACTTTATACTGTAGCAATTATTTACATGTTTATATTTTATTGGGTGTTATAAATATCCCAGAGACGAAAGTACATATGAGGAAATAGGTGACAAGAAGACATTATTTCATTTTCTACGAGGGTTTTGAGAATCCACAGACTGTCTCTGAGCAGTGCCCTGAACTGCTTCCCCAGGGATATTGAGTTCTGGCTGTGCTCTCTGGTATTTATCTCAATTTATAATTATCGATATGCATATGCAATCATTTAATTAATACCTTCTTCTATTACTAGACTGGAAACTTCATGCTTACTGTTAAACACCAAGAGCAGATTATTTTTATTTTTTTTCCCTTTCCATGGTTTTCAAGACAGGGTTTCTTTGTGTATCTCTATTTGTCCTGGAACACACTCTGTAGACCGGGCTGACCTCGAAATCACAAAGATCTGCCTGCCTCTGTCTCCCTAAGTGCTGGGACTGAAAGCGTGTGCCACCACTGCCTGGCAAGAGTAGATTCTTAATAACTATTTGTTCACTGAATCAAAGAACGGTGACCTATTTAATAGACATGCTTGCCTTACAATGAAGAAAAAGTTTTAATTTTGGCTATAGAAAGATTATAGATCTTATTATATTATTGTCAAAATATAAAATACATTTATTTTTGTGCCATTCTCTATTTTGTTCATTTCTATAATGAACTAGTATTTCAAATATGTGACACATGCATCATAAATTGTTTTATATTTTATTTGCCAGTTCCATGACACTGTGACCTTCACATTGACATTTAAAGTGCCATGAAGTCATTTTGTTAACAAATCTTTCCTTGTATAAATTTTAAGTAACAATTCTTTCCTTACATAAATCATAAGATTTTGGGCTCCACTGTGACCATGGCTCGATTGACACGCTTACCTAATAAAATCCCGTCAGTCTTCATTCCGATTCCATAGAGCAATGCTACTTACGATGTCAATGATATCTTTGGGCATGGTCTTTGTTTATTGAGTTTAACAAACACACATTGGGCAAATGAACTATTTGGGCATCGCATCAGGAAAGGAGATGAAAGGGTAAAAGAAATAGTCCCCAGCTTCAAGGAGTCTATGGAGTGTTCAGATAGTTCAGGAAGCAGAGTAAAGAAGGACTGTAGTATTTCAGGTCAAATAAATGTTAGTGATGGGACAGCACATGAAACAGAGAGCAAATCAAAGGTTTAGTTATAGGAAATCAACGCCACATCTTAGATATTTATCAGGCAAGAATTATGCATATTGTAAACCCTTACTGTTCGGTGAGCTTATGTCGTAGTCAAAGGGTGAACCTTTTATTCTTGGGTAACTTTTTCCACTTGTTCCTATCCAAATTAATTACACAAAGACCACCTGTAGACCTTTGTGTTACCTGGTGATAAGATCAGTCCGGTGGCTGAAAAGGCTTCATTGTATTATGGATCTCAGAAACACGTTACAGCATCTTACATCTGCATGACTACCCTGAAGAATGATGTCATTGGTAATAAAGCCTAAGCTGCAAGAAAGGAGCTGCTCTCAGTCCTTCCTTTGCACAATGCTCTTTCCATGGAAACTCCACAACTGAAGCATACCTACGCTTTTTGCATGTGTTTTTCTATTGTTGATGTAGGAGCGTTTCTGTCTTATTTTTATATTTGGGCCAATCAGATACAGAGACTGGCTTCACTACAGGGCCTTCATTATGGAGCCGGTGACTGTGTGTGTGGAAATGCGACAGTCATAAGAACAGCAGGCCAGCTAGACAAAGCATTCCTGAGAGTCACTAAGACAGTTTCCTTTTTTCAAAAGCACAAATAAGGCCCTTTTAATAGTCACAGAGAAAAGTACCAAATTTGACTGCATGAAGTCATAAACACAGTGATGACAACACACACACACACACACACACACACATATATATATATACACGCATATATGTGTTTATCTGTATCCTGCAGAGTGGATACAGTAAAACATCCATTCTGTAGGGTCTGTCTTTTCTAAGGTCAACACTGTTTCTAAAGCAGGCCACTCACAGCACTGCGGACTAACAGTCATGGAAAGTAGATGTACCTCATAAAAAAGCCACAATTAGAAGAGCAAAAATCAACTTACTGCTTCTCCGGCAGGCCCCCTGTCTCCCGGGCTGCCAGGGAGCCCTTGTGAGCCCTGGACAAACAAAAGAGAAACTTGTAGAAGAGATGGCATCTGAAAACTAGTTTTAGCTAGTTTACACACCTTGCCTTTGCCTGTAGGTTCTTTTCTATGTAATCCTTAATTTTCCCTTTTTTATCATAAAATATATATAAGGTTTACCATAACCACAGAATATAATTATTTAGCATTAAGTAGATCCACAATGTTTATCAACCGTTCCTAGCATCCATCTTCAGAACCTTTTTATCCTTCCATCCTCCCAGTTAAATCTTGCTAACAACTCATTTATTCCTATTGTCTCTTTCCCGGTTCCTTGTGACTAGTTTTGTCTTCGAATTTGGCTGTCTAGGTAATTTTTGTAAGTGAGACCATATGATAACTGTTCTTCTGTGTCTGGTTTATTTAATGGGTAGAACGGCTTCAGGGTTCCTCCTTGTAGCATGGGTCAAAACACCTCTATTAGAGTCGAATGGTATTTCTATGGATGCATAAACCACCTTTTGTTTCTTCATCTGTCAGGGAACACTAAGGTCACTCCATCTTTTGACTATTGTGGACTTGCTACTGTGAACATGGGTATGCAGTATCTGAGCCATGGCTTTCCATCACTTTGGGCATGTGCCAGAAGTGCAACTGATGGGTTATATTTTAGTTCTGCCTAAGAGGACATAAAACTGTTTTTTTTTAATTTTAAATTTTCATTTATTTATTCATTTATTTCTTTATTGTGGCTAAAGCTCCATTTCAGTTCTGAAAATCATATGTTCTTCTTTCACTTCAGGCTCCTAAATCAATACAAAGGCCTTGCTCTGTGCATTCTGCCAACTGAAACGTGTGATGGAAATTCAGTTTTCTTTGTTTCAAGCGTGTTTGGATACAGAACCAATGTAGTATTTCCATTAATGGGGATTCTGCATCAAGGTTGTTTCACAGAACAAGAATACAATTTTCATGTTCACAATTTTTATTGAGGATTAAGAGGAAAAGCTTGGTTTAAGGCTTTTCAGATGTTATTAATGACATATGACTTTATAGCAGAAATCGCTCCTCCATGACTTCAACTCAGTAATCATGAGAACAAATGACCACGAGAATAACAAAGACTATTGTGGTTATTTATTGGGCGTTTGTACTAAGTATGCAATAATAACCACAGTTCTTATAATCACAAAAGATTGATTTTTCAAAATTTGTTTTTATTATCATTACTTTTACTACTAGTAGTGGCAGTAGTGTGTGTCTGTATGTCTGTGTGTGTAACATTAATGTGCAGGTGCTGGTGGAGACCAGAAGAGGGCACTGGATCCATGGGAGCTGAAATTACAGGAGGTTGTAAGCTATCCTATGTGGATGCTGGTAATAAAACTCAGATCCTATGGAAGAGCAGGAATTGCTCACAACCCATGACTTTATTTTTAAATGTTGATAAACTGAGGTTCAAAAAGGTGGGATAATTTATAAAATGTTAAATCAGGCACTATGTGACAGAACCAGTATTTGACCAACAACATGTCTGACTCAGGAGCCATAACAACAGGGACACATGAGGATTCTCCCCTGAAGACCCCCCTCTCTCCCAATAATGGCCTCTTTATGGTGAAGGATTAAATCTAGAGCTTTAAATCCAATGATAACTACCTTTAAGATTAATAGTAAAATAAAAACATTTCACAAATCAAAACTAGAATAAATCACCATTAGAATATTTTCCTAAAAGAAATGTAAAAGACATTTTCTAGGCTCTAAGAAAATGGCAGCATTTAGACATTCAAACCTTCAGGAAGGAAAGAAGATCATTGGAAATTGTAAATGAGAAGATGGTCAGAAAGCCTATCTCCTCATACCAACTCTCATGTATATCACCAATTTATATTAAAGCAAATGAAATTTTATTAGTATCCAGACAAAAGCTTTGTTTACAATGAGGAATTCATAATACCCATGGATGTAATACATAAAATAACCACAGTATAAAGACATGCTAATAAATTGTTCTATATGACAGTACGTTTCTATGCATATATTGTGTAACATAATGGGTTTTTTCTGGCATTTTATAGAAAAAGTTTGTTGATCATTACCTAGAATAACTACTTATATTAATAATGAGTATGAATTAAAAGTCAATAGTAAGATATAATTTTTAAGATAGAAGACATTGAACAAAACAAAGAAAAACAAAGCACAAAATAGACCTAAGTCTGGTCATAACAATTAGACTAAAGAGAAGTGGGCCAAATACTGTAATTAAAGGGCAGAGATTATCAGAATAAAATACAAGATCTAACTAGAAGATGTTCAAGTTGAATATCAAGATGCATATGGGTTATAATAAAATTGGTGATAAGAACACATACGGTAAATGGCAAGCTTATGAAAAACTAGAAAGAGTGATGTTCATATCAAATTAGGCTATTTTCAAAACAGTATTACCCAGAAAGCAATAATCAAAATTGAACAAAATTATAGTAGAATTTCAAACTACATGAAGGAAAATTAGAAAGAATTAAAGGGAAAATCAGAGACATACAAGACTAGAGATTTTTCCACACCTATTTATGGATTGATAAATGTTTTCATTAAAAACTCAGTAATGTATGAAATGTTACAATTTTTATGATTTAGACAATCAAAAATAGCCACCCAGGCTCCATGATCCCACAGAACCATTGGCCTTTCTCTCTGATTTTGACTTTTGGGACAGACCTACAGGCGGATGGGAACAGTGATGGTTCATAGACAAATACACCCTTCCCAGTTTTCAGAGTTATTAGGGTACTACATATTGTTGGGGTCACTTAGTATTTGCTGGTACCATCTTGACAGTTTGGGTTCTTGGGGGTGGGGGTAGATCAGTGATAGATCATGTACTCAGACCCTGGATCAATCTCTACCACAAAGAAAAAGAAAAAGAAGGGAGACGAAGGATGGGGAAGGAAGGAGAGAGAGGAGGAGGAGTAAGAGCAGGGCAATTTAGGGCAAGATTCTGCTACAGATCTTCTGAGTCTCTTCATCTCACAGGTGAAGAAAATAAACGCTAAACAGCCAACCTATTAAGCCAAGGTTGTGCTGTTTTTAGGAGCATGCAAGAAAGGTTGTCTGATCTCTAATGTATCCTTGTGTTATAGAGTATTGCCTACTTTTGACAGTATCTAAAGGACTAGAGACTGAAAGATCATATGAATCTTTGGGGCTTATTTAGCTTTTCTAATGAAACATTCCCTGCTTTTCTACAATTCCAGTTCAACTAAGTCAGTGGAGGCAAAGATATCACAGACCTCCACAGCTACTATAAGCTCATTGTTTTCTTCTCATAGCTGTGATGTCTGTTGAGGTAGCTTTACCCTTCCAGGAGCCTACGGGCTGTGTGTGCTGTAAGACAGTTGTAAATTAATCCTAGGTACCATTCACAGGGTTAAGGAAATATACCATTTGTCTAAGCTGGAAATGCATATAAAGTTCTAAGAAAGTTTGACAATATACAGTAATTCTATTTCAGGGCACCTCATATTTTTTAAATTAAAGGAATGGACTTGAGCTCAGTCTTGCCTGCAATATAGTAAAGTGGTCAAAAATCTACAGATGTGTGTCATTCACACAGAAAGGATTATAAACCCCAACCCGATGAGTACGAAGACACAGGGATATTCTTTTGGAATGCCTCCAGTTAATGACAAGAGGCCAAACACAGCTCTTTTTCAGAACCTTCATTTATTTTTCTCCCTTTTCAATCTCCGGTATTTTAGAATGGATCATTGTCAAATACATCACTATTATGGAAAACAACAGGCAGGGGGCAGCAGATTCCAAATAGGAAGAGGCAAAGTTGTCACCTGTGACAACCACCACTAGCTGAACCGCATTATGTCCTGGCCTTTTCTGACTCCTCAGCTATAATCCATTTAAGTTATCAGATTTTTTTAAATTTAAGCCATAATATACATTCATATGAAAAATCAAAGAGTCATTAACATTACGATTCAGAATGAAAGCAATTAAAATACTTAACACAGTTGTGTGCTAATTTCTGTAACTATTACGTGTATATGTTTACATATGCATTTTTCAATATTTCTCTCCTCTTTCATGATGACAGTTACAGAAATGATTGATTCTCAGGGGAAAAGCTGTGTAATTCTGGTAAGATGTTAGAAGGCAGCGAAATAAACTAACGTATTTATAAAATACTGGAAACTCTTGAAGCAGTATAACAAGAAAGCAAGATGTGTGTGGCTCTACACTCCAACGGACAAAACAGCACTCAAGATGACTAAGAAGGAAACTCGGTGAGAGGTCATAGAAGCTTCTCGTCTTCTCCATTACGCCCTGCTGCAGTTATGCGTCTTACCATTTCATTTCCAAAGGAGTTTCAGAGAAATATTTGTCACGATCAAAATGCAGTACAAGTGACAATGATCACATTGGCTCAAAGATTAATGACAGTGACACATCAAAGGCAATAACTTACTGGGTTTCCTTGAACTCCCCTCTCGCCTGGGCTTCCAGTCTTGCCCTACACATGGAGGAAAAATTCTTAGGTCACATAGCTCTTTCTCAGAGTAGCACAAGAAAAAATGTAAAAGGTAGGGAGTTGAAAAAACATTCATACTTAAGGAGAAATGGTTTATTACTCACGGAAAGACCCTGAGGCCCTCTTTTGCCTTGATTTCCTTTTTCACCCTAACAGAATATCAATGTGAGATGGATTGGTCAGAATTTGAGTCATGGTCTTACATATAGTACCACACAGAAATAAAGGCATCATAAAATATGTAGCTCATTATTAAAAACTATGACTGGTATGCAGCAAAAATTATGCACACCATTATTTAGATATACAGGTCATAATTGTTTTGCAAAATATAACTGCACACGAAATGGAGAATCAGCAAGCACCTTGGCACCATGTCCTCCTTGATCCCCTGGAAGGCCATCTTGTCCTCTGGGTCCCTACAGGTAGAAGAAAATAACCCATTTTCAGTTGAAATATTCTTTTTAAAATATTAATCAAGTTCATGATTTAAAGATTTTATGCCATATAGCAGCTTAGATGAGAACAAGACTATCTACAAGAGTTGCTGGGATTTCTATAACCTAAGGTTTGCTCATTGTGTTTATTTTTTTATTTCTCAGTAGTCCTCTGGGATTTATTCTTAAAATGATACTGGGTTGTTTGCCTTAACCGTCTCCTGGAGTTCCATTATTGTGGAATTGCAATTCTCTCTTTGCATCTTTAGAAAACGAACATTCAGGACACTGCCTCGCCACTGTGGCTCTCTATGCTTCAGGTAAGAGTGAGCTAATGGTCTAAAGGCATAGCCTGACAGCCTTTAGACACATCCTGGTGGTAGACACATCCCGCTGGCTAATGCACACTCTCGATCGGACTCCTAAGACAAAATAAACTTTAGGACAAGGCCCCAAAGAATTAGATACACACTGTTATAACAGGTACAAAACCCAGCATGATATTAAAAACCTAACAGCTTGAAAGTGTCTCATGGGTCTCTCGTGAGTATGTTCTGGGTGAAAGCATGCTACAGGAAAAAAATACCCAGACTTTCCCCTATGCCATTAAGAATGCCAAAGCTGGCCACGGAGAGCCGGGAGAGGGTTCGTTAAGGCCAGAGTGAGAATTGAGTACTTCAACTCCATTAAAGAAAAGCACATTTCATATTTGAAATGTAGGTAAGCGTATTAAACAGTTATCCAGGCTCATGAGTGATGCATTAGGCGTTGGGCCTGCTATTTCATACCAATATTAAAATTAAAAGGAGAAACCACAGTCAACTAAAACGTTATCATATATTAATACTTCATTTACTTAGGAAGACTTTTTGTTGTTGTTGTTGTTGCTTTTTAATTTCTTTTTTTTTAGGATGTAATAGAATCATCAATTATATTTTTAGAGGATTTTACAATGCTTTTACAGTTCAATCTTTTCTTTCACATTTGAGCTATTTTTCTTTTTTTTTAATTTATTTATTTATTGAGGGTTTCTGCCTCCTCCCCGCCACCGCCTCCCATTTCCCTCCCCCTCCCCCGATTAAGTCCTTCTCCCTCATCAGCTTGAAGAGCCATCAGGGTTCCCTGAC
>NC_022022.1:38939007-38979678 GCF_000317375.1 Microtus ochrogaster | reverse complement strand
TTCCCGATAGAACATCCCCATTGTCTCAGAGTGTGGGTGGAAGACTTTTATGAGAATCCTAAACCCATTTCTATGACCTCTGAGATAAATTATGATAGGTTGAGTGTCCATGGGTGAAGGAAATAGCTGCATCCGCAGGACAGATGGACTCAACGTACTTATGTGGTCCTGAAGCAGGATATGGATCTGGTATGACCCCTAATTAAATTTTAACTCACATGCCTAACTAATGATGCCGATGCTGTGCAGTCTTCTTCCTGGCCCTTGCTCTACACAGCTGGAACCAAATGATCCGCTGAATAAGATTAACACTAGCACGGCTCTTAAGGGAAAGGTTTCTGATATAAACTTTTTTCTAAGTCTATCACTTGAGATGTTTTAGCTGTGGCCTAACACTGAGCTTTAAAACAAACTACCAAAGGCTACTTTACCTTAAGGTGACAGGCAGTTCCTTGAAGGGGCCAATTTGCAGAGTGTTTATGACCATATAGATTTCAGTTTTCCAGAGAAAGGCTTATGCTCGTACATATTCTCATCATAGTTGTCCCTGCGGTCCATCTCAGGCTTCAGTGCCTGCCTCTCCATACCTCTGCTCTACAGAGTGCTGAACTAGGGATCTCTTGATCAAAGACTTAGTTCAAGCCCGGGTGAGTAGGTGAGGTCCCTTTGCCTCTATCACTTCTCCTGTTGGGCAGCTGGACACAGAAGGCAGTGCTGGGCAGATATCAGGGGTTCATTTTTATTACTTATCCTCAAAGGGTCAATTGTGTATATGAAAGTCAAAGATACAGGCTGTGCTGATGCCTCATTGCCCGTTAGGCCAAGCCACCGTCATCTAGGACTAGAGTAGTGGATGTGTTAGCTTACATCATCTATACAGAAGAAATAATTTCCTGAATTGCATGAAGTGCTTTGGTGATAAATGACTTCTCTGCACTCAACTATTCTCTCGCTCGCTAAACATACCAGCTAGCAGAAGGCTAATATGAGCAATGTTTTAAACATAAAGGGTATTTATGTAATAGTTTAGTATTTATGACTACCTCTTAATGGTTATCTTGCTATCTTTTGCAGCTATGTAATAGGCACGGTTATACAATCATCCTGCAGGATGTTACAAAAGTTTTTATGATGCTGTTATGTTCAGCTTACTTAGATGTTGGCATCGTGGCCTCCTTGACTTAATTTTCCTTCCCCTTGGTGGGTTTTAGTACTCCATGGTATTTAACAGTTTCTAGACCATAAGCCACAAATTTGGAAAGTCCACTGTGGTCTGAAACCTGAGGGGTAGTTAACATAGAATCCTCTGGGGTACTAGTTAAGTGTTGCATAAACTGTAAGAAACCAGCAAAGGTTGGGTAGATATATGGTGGGTTATGGTGGGTTGTCAGCAGGCAGAATCTCCTAGGAAGGGTCTTAGCAATGGTATTTGTATGACCATTTGGGAACAGTACAAATCTCCATATAAATAGGAAGAACAAATAAGCATTATGATCACTGTATGGGCTCAGAATATAGGTATCTAAGAATGGGGTTTCCCTTCAGGGTCCTGTCATAGAAAGTAATGGCAGGTGTGCTAGAGGAATTGATTCCTTTAGCTTTTGGGGTGATCCAGACATTTTTCCTACTTACATCAATAGACTGGATCAATAGTGTGCCTGTGTATGTGTGGGTGTGTTAATATATACATTAGTTACTATAGGTAGTCCACCTAATAGCATAAAAACAGCAAAAAAACCTGACAAATGTTAGCATGGTTCTAGAAGGTGTAGAGCTGGCTTTGTCAAACACATCAATATGAGGTGACTCTCTTGAGGTTACCATACTTTTGTGGTACTTACCCTTTGTCCTTTAGGACCCGGGCTCCCAGGTGCTCCTCTCGCCCCAACGAGACCCTACATGTTGAAGATGAAACATCTCAAACAACAAACTCACAGCACCTTTACCAAAGCAGTAGTTATACCTTTCTTCTGCAATGCATTTCTAATGATGGATTTTTAAAAATGATATTCATTAGCCTCCCTACAAATAAATTTTAAACAATCAATACCATGTGCTCCTCCTAATGTTCTGTTTTTAAATATTCCACTTTTTGGAAAAATGTCAGTTCTGTGTGAGATGTATTGGAAGGGTTTAATATTCATTGGACAAACAGTGCCCAGGAGGAATGCACGTGAGCAACAGAGAAAGGAGATGTCCACTCAGTCAGTCAACCCAGCCTGCTATGCATGGTCCACCAAAGAGGCAATGGCTATTACTGTTACAATTTCTTTGTTATTATTAAAGATATCAATTAGAACCCCATGTGTAAAATTTATATATTTTCTTAGCCCATGAAAAATGCCATAAATGATTTTAAATTCGTATCTCAAAAGTAGTTTATAATGGAAGTTAAGTTGCCATATTAAAGTCAAGTTTACTGTTTTATTAAGTTTTTTATAAAGATTTATTAGAAAATAGCACAAATATAAATGTGTAGAAGGCAGTTCTTGACAAAGTGATCATTTAGCCAAACAAAAATAGTATGTTCCCCATGTGCTCTTCATAGTTGTGGGCTTTTGACCTGGTTTACAATACCAGACATGAAATCGCTCCTGTGTAGCAGGCCTCAGCTGCAATCACAAAGCAGTTGGTTCCCCATAATCACCATACCACTATTGCACCAGTGGGTACAGTTTGCAGAGCCTAGAGTTGGTCAAGACCTTCAATTCTTTTCTCCACCAGCAATCCGCACAGCTAGCCAGCAGGGACTTTTCTGGTCCATTTGAGATTGATCTATGCCCTGCAGCCCTAATGCATGGTGTCTTCAATTCTCTGGTCTTTCCTTGTTGTCATGGTGAGTAACAAGAGCAATGGTGACACCCTGGGTTGTTCTGGGTGTCTTTGGGGCCTCCCTGAGCAAACACTCATAGAAAGACATCTTGCTCCTGGCACTGAGATTTTTCATTTAACAATCCATGTTTTCTGTTTCGTTATGACCTCTGGGTAGATAAAAATGGATCAAATTTCAGGATCTGAAATTCACTCATTCTTTTATATGAATGAAGACATTGACAACCGTGTTCTAGTCTTTGTTTTAGAAGTCAATATGTCTGTGAACATACAGAAAACAAGATTGCTTTTTAGAATGGAAGCATCATGAAACATAATATAAATAATTTTTGTAAGGGGAATTTCCACCCTGGCACCACTGGGGCTGAACTTCTTCAGACTCATGCTAACGTTGTCAAACCATGACAAGCAATGTTCCCTCTTTAGGGGCAAGATTTAATTATCTTTCTGAAAACAACAGATGGAATATATCCGAAGCCCAAGTTTTACTTACCAAAGGCACATTTCCTATGAATTTTGACTGTTTGTGAATATTTGCATTTTTAAAAAAATGTTGAAAAACATATGCTTGTGTTTCGTTAATTCCTCAGATCTCAGCTGTATTTTGGTTACTGATTCTATTTTCTTACAAAAGGAAAATTATATATATATATATTATATATATATATATATACATATACATATATATATATGTACATTAGTTCAGGTTAGAGACTGAAATTGGTTATTATAAAAAGCAGGGGTAAGGAAATTCAAGATATTGAGGAATGTTTCAGAATGCTCATACAGTTTGGGTGACAAGCATCTCCATTACCTAATACATGACTGATTTTGCATGAGACCCCAAAGAGAGCACAGTAAAAGCAACGGATTTAAGTTAAAGTAGACATTCAAGAAAGGATCACAGAGTTTGTTCTATACTTACAGGTAATCCCAGTGGACCCATGGGTCCTGGAGCCCCAGGAGGACCTGGGTAGCCCTAAGATTTAAATGAAATATGAAAGACATAAAATCAATTATTTTCCTTTAAGAAAAAAATTAGCAAACTAAAAATGGTAACAAAACAACAGCTTGATGAGACCATTTTTTTCCTACCCACATTGACGCCCAGGAAATAGTCTACAGGAGGACCACAAAAATTAAAGGTGTTTTTTACATGGAAGTTGCCCATCCATTTGTTAGGTCCTTGCTTGGAAAAGAAGGTCACTAGGTGGCACTGCGTGTTGCAGCACCAGGAAGACATCTTCCTCTTTCTGTGGGCAATGGTATCTTACATGTAGCTATGCTCTGTGATGCATATTACAAATTACAGACTTGTTAAGAGAAGGTAGAGAATTCCACAGCCAAGAAAGGTGGATGCAAATTAGTCCCTCGACTTTTAGAAAGAACACATGGATTATGGCACTAATGCTGATTCGGAAGTGCCTTAGGAGGTAGAGATTCTTGAACTTGGTTGACTTAATACAGATGTTGGTTTACTACCTGTCCCAATTATAATACCACTAAAAATAATCTCATGGTGCTCTTCTGATGGTGCAGAAATTAAAAATAAAGAGCGAGAGGCGGAATGAATTTGTAGGTGATGTTATGTGCCACCAGACACATATTTTCTGGAAGGGGAAGTTCTGAAATGGATCACAGCCATCCTTTTAACGTCATATAATACTTGCAGGCTATTTGATAAACTACAAATACAACCTGTTGAATTAGGAGCGGCAGAGCTGCGTCCCCAGCACCCGGCCGCCTGCACGGCTAGCTTTATACCCGAAATAATTACACCGAAACTGTATTTTTTTAAACATTGCCTGGCCCCATTAGTTCCAGCCTCTTATTGGATAGCTCCCACATATTAATCTAACCCATTTCTATCAATCCTTGTAGCCCACGAGCTGGCTTACCAGGAAAGATCTTAACCTGAGTCTGTCTGGAGTGGGGGAACCATGGCGACTCCCTGACTCAGCTTCTTTCTCCCAGCCTTCTGTTCTGTTTACTCCACCCACCTAAGGGTTGGCCTATCAAGGGGCCTAGGCAGTTTCTTTATTCCTTAACCAATGAAATCAACAGATTGATATATGACACTCCCACATCAACAACCCAGATATAAAATTTACTGGTTGTCATTATCTTGACGATATAAGAAAATAAGATAAATTTTTGGTGCTTACTCTGTAAAGTGCTAAAAAAAAAAACACCCTCATAGTCAAAGGTGGTAGAAGAGAGCTTGAGGGCATATGCAATAGGAACTTTATTTGCACAAGAGCATGCAGAAAATTAATTAAATTTTTTAAATCCAGTATGGCTAATTATAGTCATTTAATTTTTCTCCCACAACTATAGAATACTTTTAGTAAACAATTTTACTTTCATGCTTTTTCATGGATTTGATACCACAGAACATCATTTTAGGATAGAAAACAGTTGAAAAGGAAATTTCAATGGAAATTCATTACCAAATAGCATTTTCACTTTAATTCTGGTCAAGGTGGGTCCTTAATGTAGGTTGTTGCAAACAGAGATTTTACATCATTGAACTCTTACCATGATTCCCTTTTCCCCCTGGGGACCAACTGGGCCTGGACTTCCACGCTCCCCCTTTTAAAACAATAAAGGAAAAAAAAAACCATTGAGTTATGTCAATGATTGATCTGAGGTTAGAAACAGAAGCCACCAGAGTCATAATTTCTATGCATACTTCATCTTCATTTTTAATATCTTTGAAACTTACAAAGTTTTCATGTTTAAATTCACAGCTATGAATCTTCTAATACAATAGTTCTCTTGTTTGCAATCTTATTTAAATGAAGATAGAAAATATGGATAAAGAAGCTCTTGTAAGAAGCATGTAACTTGCTAAAATTTTACAAATGAGAATTCTTTTGACTTTTATTGATTACAGAGCATGAAATTCCTGAAGACATCAAGCATACTGAAAAAATGAGCTTTATCTATAGAACAATTGATGAAATTATTTCCCTGGTCTGTGGAGCTAGTGCAGAACTGCAGATCTCATTTTGGAGGGTCGTGGGAATCAAGCCTTCACTAGAAAATTAAGACTAAATGTAGTTACATTAAAATTCCCTGCATTCTCAAAATCTCAACCCATTGACAATATCAGAATGAAAAATGACAATTAAAGTAGAATTGTTTCTGTATGTTTTTATATTACTAATAAAATCATGAAGCATATATTAAGAACTTATGTTACATACAAAGTTAAACTTGCATTCTCCTCTCAAATAACTATAGATTTGTTATTAGCAGAGGTAAAATAATTAGAGGAAAACTGAACTGTAAAGTGTGAATAGTTCTCACACAGGAAGGATTAGAGAGATGTAGATGGCTCCCTAAGAGGAGGGGAAATTATTTAATAGAGCCCAGGGGTTTGTCTGTGAACAAAAGCCTGGGATGGGAGAGAATATGTTAGACAAGGTGCATGAGCATGAGCCTGAACACAGGAACAGATGTTTAGTAAATGAGTTCGAGGAAAGAGAGAGTAATTTGGAAGCTTAGTTTTCTGGTTCAAAACTGGAAGAATTATGGATTAGTTTTTCTGATCATACTTCTGCATGGCCCACTTCATACTTGCTTTTCAGATTACATCTTTGCAGCCAGAAGGGTACCCTACCCTTTACAAATTAGAAACAAATACATAATTAGTCATATTTAAACATCTTTAGGAGATTCATTAGAGGTAATGTGTTATATTTTTGAATACATTTTCCTTTTACCAGCATATGTTCTTTGTACAAAGTAATAATTTTTATCACTACATTTCCAAAATGCACATAGCACACCATGGCCACGTGCTTGTACTTTCTTATTGTTTCTTGTGTTTCCTTCCCCTTTTCCTCCTACATCCCTGGTGGGCTCCCTTCTACTCCTACTAAATTCCACACTTGAGAGAAACCATACTTTGGTTATCCTTTCAAACTTGTAGACCAGGCTGGCCGCGAACTCACAGAGATCCGCCTGCCTCTGCCTCCCGAGTGCTGGGATTAAAGGCGTGCGCCACCACCGCCCTGCCTGGCTTATTTCTCTTAACATGATGATCTCCATTTCCAGTCACTACTTGCAAATGCTATAATTTTGTTCTCTTTTATGTGTATTTGAGATTCTAAATGTCTCTTGGATGCACATATTTTTCCCTATATTTAAAATAATTTTTTTTTTGCACAGCTTGAGCAAGGAGATTTCTTGTGCCTGTAGTGCATAGTTCAGCTCTTTATCTACTTTGAGAATCTTTGTTTTTCCCTCATGACCGTGTCCCAAAGCTCTTGAAAGCCATGGTCATTCACGGTCATGACTGCTTTTCTTTCCTTTGCTGCTTGAATGCAATCATTCCTTATTCATACTTTCAATCTGTGGAACGTTTTTTCCCGCTTACTCTAATTTAATGGTTGTGCTTTCCATAGCTTAAAATTTTGCTTTACGGTGCCCTTTATTACCAAAGTTCCTGTATTATCCCCGAATCTATTTATCTACTACATTTGTCATCCTTACTACTAAATCTCTACTCTAAATCGTGAATTGACTGTCTTCCCTCATTATCTGTTTGTTTGACTCCCCTTTGAGGTCACTGGTCACTCTCAAAAGTAAACAACTTTTGAAAGCTTTGCGTAGCATTTCAACCACTACATTATTTTTGGATTCAGTTATTGAGGAGCTGTTAGCTTTTGTGGGAGTCATATTGCCTTGTCTTTCCATTTGTCTTGTGTTTCTATGTAAATATTTTTGCCTTTGTTGGGATATCCCTTCTGATATTATGTTAAAGTCTTCTTAGTGGGTAACTTTATCTTGAGCTCTCAAACTCCACCACTACTCAGCGGAGAGGAAGTAGATGACAACAGAACAATACAAAAACAAACCAGATATTTAAACCCAGCAAAAACCCAACTAGAAATGTCAACATATTCCCTTAAGGAGAGAAAAGAAAGGAGCTAAGATACTTACAGACTAAGATGAGGATTGAAAAGCTATTCAAGTTAACATTATTAATGATTAAGTAATAAAATGAAGGTGGGCAGTGAGTGAAAAGACAGATTAAGTGACAATGGAAAGAGAGAAAACGTATGTGTTGCCCACAGAAGAAAAGATACTAAGGGCGAGTAAACACAATAAGAGAAGCACAGGGCAAAACCAAATACTCAGAGAGAAAACAAAACCAATCAGTAGTTCCTCCTTGCTGAGGAGCAGAGAATGAAGACACTCCTTCTGCAGTTTACTTGGTATTGGGAACGGGACTTGGGGGTATTGAGTAGTGTTCTTTCTCCAGCAGATAAGCTATAGCAGCTCAAACAAGGCTATTTGCAGGCTGACCCCATTGGGCTCTTTATGGGTTCGATAGCTGCTGCTGTGATCTCTATTAGGCTGAAGTATTGCAAGCGCACAGGACCAGCCATACAGAAAAGCAGGACCATCCTTCAGCTGCTGCTGCCATGTGAGCCTGTGGGCACCTGGCTGGATGGTCCCTGGTGCCAGAGGCACTCCATTCCTGCAGTCACGAGTATGGGAAATGTACAAGCAGCTTCTGTGTGTTCACCAAGGGTCTCTGATGTTCTGCTGTAGGTGTGTGGACACACAGAAAAGTGCTTAGTGTCTCTAACTCTCCACCCTCTAGTCTCCTACCAGGACAGTGAGTGCGTTCTAATCACTTAACATAAAATAAGGTTGAAGTTAGCTGGGAGTTCTTAATACAAAATAAAATAACAAAGGAATTACCTTTTCACCCATGTTTCCAGTTATTCCTACTTCTCCGGGTAAACCAACAGGTCCCTTGTTAAAAAAAAAAAAATAACAGAAAGTATGTATACATTACATCACTCTTGTAGCATGCTGGTTTTAAATCTCCTATAATTACTGTTTCTTCTACTTCATCCTATTTTTTCTGGGGGCGGGGAGGGGAATTCTTTGTAGAATTGGTTCAGAGCCTAGGATTTCACATTAGAATTAATTGATTCAGTCAGTCAAAAATATCTAAATGAAAACTTAATGCATAACAGACACCTTGTTGGGAGACAAGGCAGTCTCTGTGCTTATGACCTAATAACCAACAGGATGCTATAACTATATCTGAGCTTTCATATCTACTTGTTGTAGATATGTTACCATGAAATCATTTTTGTGATTACCTTCTTTGAAAGTATCTTAATACCCATTCATGCTCATTTATTTTTTTTCAGTTATATAAGGATTTGATGTCTGTTCTGAGTGGCACTGGCTGCTGATGTAAGACAGATCCAGGCCCTGTCTTGCTGTCATAGTTAGCTTCAGCTGTCAGTTTGACGCAATCCACAGTCACTTGGGCAGAGGGGACTCAATTGAGGAATTACCTCCATATGCGTGGCCTTCGGGCATGTCCATGGGGGCATGTTCGTAATTGTGAATTGATGTGGTAGGAGGGGTAGGACTGGGCTGTATAAGAGAGTTAGCTGAGCAAGCCTGAAAAACCAAGCTAGCAAGCGACGTTCCTCCATGGCTACTGCTCCAAGCTCCTGTCCTGGCTTCCTTTGATGATGGGACTAAAAGCTGCATATTAAATAAGCTCTCTCCTTTCAGGTTGCTTTTGGTCATGGTGTTTAATACAGTAACAGAAATTAAGCTAGGAACACTTGATGAAGCGAGACATCTTGTAACATGGAAGGAAAACCATTAACAGTTATAAGTTATGACATAGCTCATAAAGGAAATAATTACCATGCCACAGAATGAAAGAGAAGGCATTTTAGCAGGGAGAGTCTGGGAAGGGATGAAGCCAGACATTTAATCTGTAGCTTGAGTAGGAAGAGATCAGCCAGCAAAATGAAGAAGAGAGCAGGGATTCCAGGCTAGCATACAGCCTGGGTGAGGAACACAGTCATAGGGACAAATGATGGACTTGGGCTCTCTCTGTGTCTGTATTGTGTATACTTATTATTCCTTCTTTAATCGATATGCATAGCAAAAGAACAACATAGAGTAAGTGTTCGAGCAGGAACACATCCCCGCTCTTTCTTCAATTGCAAGGAATTAATAATTTTTTTACTTTTAATAACACATGAAATTTTTCAATAGCTACCAAGTATAGAACCTGCCTAGATAGCATTTTATATAATATATATATTTATAAATGCAAAGCAGTGAACCACAACCAATGGGTGACTGGGCTGAAACTAGCTTAGTATGATTTTATCCATCCACGCAAGCCCATAGTCATATCTGTTTCCATATCTAATGGGTTGGCTGTCACATGATCCTGGATACAGCAACATGTATTAGGCACTTTGTGTGTGAGCGTGACTTCATCACCACAACCACTGACTTTGGTAGTGTCAATTGGAGTCTCCTGTGACAGATGCAGTAGATGAGCTAAGCAGAGGAGATTAAACTGTATGTGGAAGCTTAGGCTATTATTGAGTGCTTAGAATCTTACTATTCCAGTAGGCGTGGATTGTGTTTTATTTTGAAAACTTAATTTTTACATTCTTAACAGTGCACATTTTTTTTCATCTTTTCTATTTGGATCTTTAACCCATCTGGAGTCTCATTGTCACAAGACTCAGGATGAGGCAGGGATTGTGCTTCTGTCCATGTAGTGACTCAGTCCTCACACAACATATATAAATGTGTATATATATAGTATATATACACACACATACTTATATACACATATATACGTACATATATAATGTGAATATGTATGATATAAATATATATATAATGCTGCTGTCCTCTATTGATTTGTGGTACCATTCTTAGGCATAGCTTATTTCTCATATTTCTATTGTATTCCAGCGCTAATTTTTCTGGTTTTTTTCTTTATAAATTTCTCACTTGTCTTTTTTTTTCAAATGCTTCTATATCTGTGTTTAACTGTCCTTATCAAAATAAGTAAGCCAAGGGAGGTTTGGGTTACTCCTAACAGCTGAGACACACAGGCTTTCAATCCATTTGGTCTTTCAGTCTATATCAACATTTAATATGAAACAACCCACACATCTGGCAATAGTGGGTGAATCCATTTTCATATGAAACCCATCACATTTTCATTAAATTTAACATGCTACCAATGCACCTATATTTTTATATTTCTAAAAAGAAAAATTCCAATAAGCAAATGTAATTCGTCAGTGATTTAAGAAATATTCCATTTTCAAATGTTATTACGAAAAAAAAAGGCATGCTGAGTTGTGTTATTCAAAATGTTCACTGATGATTTCTGTAGAGCAATTACACATCCCTGTGCTATTTCTGTTAGGCTTACCGCGCTTCTCGTTATGGGAAGAAAATTGCTGTCCATTCACTAATACTAGGCTTCTTTATGTAGCTTATTTAGAACAAAGAGAAGAGGTGAGGACATGACATTTGTCAAACTGCTTTTTAGAGGTCACAAACTATGATCCAAAGAGGCTCTTTGTGAGCCTGAGCCCTAGGATCCAGATGGCTTGGAACAGACACAGGCAGTTCCCAGAGGTTAGGAAGCAAGTGAGAAAGAAATTTTTGCTATTGCTAACCATTGATATTTTGAAGCTGTGTTTCATCGCAGAGTAATTTAGTTACTCTGACTGAGGCAGGGTACAAAGTCAGTAAGATATGGTGCTTGTTTACATGAGAAACCTCACTCCTTTCTGTCCGGTGTAACAGCAGTCCCAAGGGAGTGGGGAACTACTTCAGTTAAAAAGCTTTCTTAATCACCTTAGACACATAAGTAACAAAAACTCTTCATCATCTTACAACAGTCAATTTTGTCTTTATTTTGATCCAGTGGCTAATATTTTCCCAAAGATACAATAAATTAAATTATGCATTGACATAAGGTTGGAAAACTTGAATCTAGCTCAGATCATTTATGCAAAAAAAATGTCTTTCAGAAATGGTCGTAATTACCAGAACAATGCAGCATGCACACCACTAACAAGGCAACCACCATCCACACTAATAGTAAAATGAACAAGAAGAGGATCTGAATAAAGAGTATTTGGAGGTGAGAAGAGAAAACAAAATAAAGAGTTGTCTTGGAGGAGAGTGGGAATGTGCAATGAAAGCCAAGGAGCAAAGGTTCAAGGGAAGACAAGCATCATTGTTAAGGAATAACTTTGAGGGAGTGACGGAATTTGACATTGTAGGGTCAATGGTGACGTCTAAGGACATCGTTGTTAGCTTCTGCACGTTTGGACGTGTCTGCTGAAGGGTTAACAGTGTCCATGTGAAGGAAGCATGGAAAACAGCTTGTGGAGTCAACTCTCTTCTGGCAGCCGAAAGGAGACAGGATTACTATTGGAGACCATAGCTTGTAAAATTATTCTATTGAGAACAGGATTTCTCCTCTGCCAGACAACTGAGAGAAAGTTCATCTACGACAGAGGTACACTGCTGAGCAGAAAGCCATGATACTTAAGATGTATTTCCCCAAAGCTTCACAGAGTGATTTAAAAACAAAAAAACCTGATATGGGAGCCTAACCCACCATAAGTGGGTGGGACCAATACATCTGTAATTGTAAGGCAATGCTGGCGGGTTTAATCTCCCCCCATGGGCTATCTCCTCGCCAGCTCCCCATCTCTAAACAGCCTCCTTGCACTGAAAATTCTTTACAAGCCATAAACTCATGCTAGGAGATGTGTTTTAGTCAATGACTCCTATATGGTTCTCTTTATCATCATCATCATCTTCTTCATCATCACTATTATTATTGCAAACACTTTCCAAAAGCAAAAGTCACAGAGCCCCTGACTTGGTTTTGTATTCATCCAAGAAACAGGCACCCCATATAAGTACAATCTAGGACAAGATACAACTCAGAACCAAGAACAAATGTGTTTTCAGTTTTCAAGCGCTCAAAGGCTAACTGGGTATAAGTGGGCATAGCTGCAATTCATTTCAATTCATTACCCATGGGTACCAGAATAGAAAATGAAGCTATCCCAACATTGTTCCTTTCTATTCATTCTTTTTCATCAAAAAAAGGTCTGGGAAAAATGTCCACAAGTAGAATGATGATGCTGGATTCCTGTCTCACATTCTGTATAAAATTCATCTCCAAATGAATTAAAGGGAGGCCTCCATGAGACCTGAAATTTGGAAACAGTGACAGGAAAAAGTAGGGGAAGCCATTCGGAGAACTGACATGGCCAAAGACCTTCTGAACAGGATCTTGCTGCTCAGGAGGTAATGTCAGCCACTGAGAACTGGGAATTCATGGAACTAGAATGTCTTTGCACAGCAAAGGAGACGGCTAAACCAGTGGACAGTTAGCTTACAGAAAGAGAAAACATGTAGGAGGGACACTCTCCACCATCACAGCTTTCATATTGCTGACTTAGTTCTCACATCACATAATCTCCTTAAAGTCAATGACTTAAAATAATAAACCCTTACTTTACCACCCTTCCTTCCTTCCTTCCTTCCTTCCTTCCTTCCTTCCTTCCTTCCTTCCTTCCTTCCTTCCTTCCTTCCTTGAGAATTCAAATCAAAAGTTTTATTTGAAAGAAAGAAGAAAAGGTGTGTTTTGAATGACGGGAAGTAGAGATCCCCCTCAGGCTTCCAAAGTCAAATGTACAAACTATTCTTCTCTCCCTCTCTGGACAGTGGCAATTGGGACCTGACCCCAACCTGGGGCCACCACCCCATACTGACTCTGCATGTCCTGAGAACCCTAAATTCCACAAGTCACTATCTCCTCTTCAAATGGCTGTGCCCTTTAAGACAACTCTCTTGAAGGAAAGGAAAAAAATGGCAAGAATTTTTCGGAAGCATTCTCCCTGGAGGCCTGACTAGGGCTGGCTCCTGGAATTTGTTTAGCTCAGCACTTTAGCTAAGCGCGGTTTCTTGTACCCCTGTTTCTGTAGGTCAGAAACTATGGGGTAGCTATGGACTGTATCAACAGCTCTGGCTCAGAACTCTGACATAATTGCAGTCAGAATGAGATGAACGAATTTATGCCTCTTATAACCTAGTCACATACTGTCATGCCACCACATCACATGCATTAACAGTGTATAAGTCCACCTTTTATTCCTCTCTCTCTCTCTCTCTCTCTCTCTCTCTCTCTCTCTCTCTCTCTCTCTCTCTCTTTCCCCCTCCCCCTCTCATACATGCACAGAGGCCAAGGAAATGGTCTGTCTCTATTCATCCCTGCCTCATTCCTTTAAGGCAGATTCTCTCTCTAAGGCTAGGCTGGCCGACCAGTGAGATCCCAGGATTCCTGTCTCTGCTCCCCAACACTGGGATCACAGGCATGCATAGCCATACTCAGATGTTTATTTTCACCTGGGTGCCGGAGATTTGAACTCAGGTCCTTCTGCTTTCACAGTAAGTACTCCTCCCCACCGAGCCACCTCCCCTTCCTCAAGGACATTCTCCATCCCCAAAGAAGAAAATTAAAGCACTCTTCTCTGAGGAAAGAATAGCAAAGGTTCATAACGCATTTTTAATCAGTCATAATGACTAAATTCTACTGTTGGTTAGTTTTGAGATTATATTAAGCTTACTTTAATTCTTACTAATTATTTACTTCCTGTAGTCTTTTTTCAGTTGAACGCATCTATAGGAACCTCTAAATTATTGCCTAGTGATGTCCACTTTTCCATAGATGAGATGTGTAACAGTTCAGTATCTATAATGTTTAAAGTAATATACTAAACAATTTAGAGTTAATGAACACCAAGGTAAAGCAGATAACAAAAACTGGCCAGAGATAAAAATGATTTGGAATTCCAGCAAAACCGGGAGTCACAACACATAACGTTGGCTTCTCTTTGACATTTTCCCTGGAACGCAGCCGTACCTACTTGCTTATCAACCCTCCCTGAAGCTTTTTCACGATGTAAGTAGACTCTAGTGCAAAACAGACCATATGGCTCACACGGCTCAAATCTGTTCCGCTGTGTATTTACTGGAATGCAAAACAGTTGTGGAAGGCAGTTTCCTCATGTTTAGGAGATACCAACAACATATGCCTGTTGGCAAAGAATGCCCATCGATGATTTGGTAAGCGCAGCACCTCATCTAACATACAGCGAGGAACAGGGCAGCAT
Source organism: Microtus ochrogaster (assembly GCF_000317375.1). Classification (NCBI taxonomy): domain Eukaryota; kingdom Metazoa; phylum Chordata; class Mammalia; order Rodentia; family Cricetidae; genus Microtus; species Microtus ochrogaster. Next base: position 38,964,835 of record NC_022022.1, on the reverse strand, counting down.
CTTCAGCTAGAACATGTTCTGCTTGGGAGCTAAAAAAGCCATGTAATAATTGAAACCATTCCATTTTCTGCAAAGCGGGGTATGTAATGGTCTATTTAAAGATTTTGTTAACTGAAGCCAAAATGCGAAAGGCCAAAAAGCCTGATGTGGAATAAATCAACTTTTAGAATCAAGAAGAAATATTATTTTTCCTCCTAAAGTCAGTAAAAACTTAAAAATGTTCTATTTCTATTTTCCTTTTTAGTAACCACATCCTACTGGTTCACTTGAAGCGTAATATAACATCAGAATATTTCCTAGTTGAATGAGGTGCTGTACATGTTCCTATACTTAGCAAAGTATACTTCAAAAACCACTGTGTCTTAGAGAGTGTCTCAGATGCCTCATGGGAACTCAAATCTTCAACATGTAAAAGACTGTGTAACAGGATGAAGGATTGCAGACCTCAGAGCTTTGGAAATTTACGCCAAAATACAGTTTACAGAGCAAATTCCCTAGACTTGTTCTCTGTTGCTTCTTAGATACCTATTACCTTTAATATTTGTATCAGTGTTTGTATTTCCCTTTCAAACCACATAAACTACTGAACTGAAGAAAATCACTGATATTTGAACACTTTTTACCTTGAAAATTGCAACGTTGTATATCAATCAAATGGGGACTTTGGGTGACCAGAGAAGCAGAAGTTCAGTCACACATGAAAAAGAAATCCATTTCCAAGCACTACATGGGGACGCGTGTTCTCACAGAACTATTTCTCTGCATCGGGTCTTCACCTCTCATGCCTTTGTCCTGGGAGGTGGCCATATAATCTGTTGTCCATTTAGACAGAATGGAAGGGGGTGGGTAAGAAAAGACCATGTCCTCTAGCTGAGTATCACTGCAGAATTCCTATTTTCTTTTCTTTATGTGTGTATATGGAGGCACTTAGGCCCATGCGCATGGAGAGGCCAGAGGTTGAGGTTTGGTGTCCTCCCTTCTCTGTCCTCCCTCCTTTATTTGAGACAGGGTCTCTGAGAGTGGTCATCAACTGGCTAAACTGGCTGGTCAACAAACTTGGGGGAACTACCTGTTTCCTCCCTGTCCGAGTTAAGGCTAAAGACACACATTGCTGTAGCTGGTGTTTTTCACATGAGTGCTAGATTCGAACATGTGACATGTCCCTGTAGGGCGAGCACTTTACCAACGATGCCATCTCCACAGTCTGAGAGTTCCTTATTTATTTATCTACTTTTATGTGTATTGGTGTTTTGCCTGAATGTATATCTAAGCACCATATACATTCCCTGTGCCTACAAGAGGTCAGAAGACGGTGTCAGACACCCTGGTACTATGAGTGACAGAGAGTTGTTTGCCACCATGTCTATGCTGGGAATAGATTCTGATCCTTTGGAAGAACAGCCAGTGCTATTAACTGCTGAGTCATCTCTCCAGCCACAAAATTCCTTTTTAAAATATGAGTATGAAACACCACTGAAGGATTCTGGGAAGAATGTTCCCAGATGAAAATATGGGCCTGGGGCCAGGAAATCCCTGAACATCAGGAAAAAGTGGTAACTAAGACACAGCACATAGAAGAGTTACCCTTGAGAGCGCATGTGGATGGAGGAAAAGACAAGGGCAACTCGCACTTTTTAATTAGAGAAAGAAGGGAACACTTCTGCATTGCTGGTGGGAATGCAAGCTGGTGCAGCCCCTTTGGATGTCAGTGTGGCGGATTCTCAGAAAATTAGGAAACAACCTTCCTCAAGACCCAGTAATACCATTTTTGGGTCTATATCCAAAGGATGCTCAATTGTGCCACAACGATATGTGCTCAGCTATGTTAATAGCAGCGCTGTTTGTCATAGCCAGAACTTGGAAACAACCAAAATGCCCCTAGACTGAAGAATGGACAAGGAAAATGTGGTACATTTACACAATGGAGTACTACACAGCAAAAAAAAAAAATAAAAATAACAACATCTTGAATTTTTGCAGGCAAATGGATGGAGCTAGAAAACATCATTCTAAGTGAGGTAACCAAGACCCAGAAAGACAATTATCACATGTACTCACTCATAAGTGGTTTTTAAACAAAGCAAAGAAAACCAGCCCACAAACCACAATCCCAGAGAACCTAGACAACAATGAGGACCCTAAGAGAGACATACATAGATGTAATCAACATGGGAAGTAGAAAAAGATAAGATCTCCTGAGTAAATTGGGAGCATGGGGACCTTGGGAGAGGGTAGGGGAGGGGAGAGCCAGGGAGGGGGGCAGAGAAATATGCAGAGCTCATTAAAAATAAAAAAGAAAGAAAGTGATCTGACAAAGGGAGAATAATGTCTATTCTTGTTTTCAACAGTTTTCCCCCAGACCTCCAATTCTAGGATAATTTTAAGGTGTATACCTGAAGTGTTTCTGATTATTTAATTATCAGTTTCCAAATAGCCAGGCTTTTGATAAATCATTCATATTTTCAAATGAAATCTCTAAGCTCAGAAATTATTCTGTGGACATTACAACTTGGGGCAAACAACCTTCTTTTGTTTGACTAGATTCATAACATGCTGGTATACGGGGAGGTGGGACATAGTTGGAGGAAGGCCACTGAGGAAGTCTTGGATGTATCTTGGGCTGTTCTCTTCCTGGCCCCCTTCTCTGCTTGTTGTCTACCAAGACATCAAGAACAGCCCAGAACATGTCGCCATTGCCACAGTGCTTGGCACATATAATGGATTCAGCCTTTTTAAACTGTGAGCCAAAAAAAGAATTCCCTCTATTAAATGTTTCTTTTGGTATTTGGCCAAGGTGACACAAGCGTCTGGCTAGTATGTTTGCTTAATCCACCACCACTGGAGAAGACATGACTTTAAGTTTATCAGTCAGAATATTCTAGAAAGTAGAAAGAACACTCCATCTCTTATGTCTAGCATACTTCCTAGAGTACAGAGATAAATATATTTTGACTAAATCAATAGTTCCTAGAATACAGAAGATAATCAAGCCCTTTGACTAAATCAGTAAACAAGCAGAAGTGGTGGACACAGATGCAAACCACCACATCCTTCTATAAGAAATGACTCATTACTCCTTTAACCAGCACCTTCCAGGTGAGGTCTCAGCAGACAGACAGACATCCAAGCCTGATGAAATTACAAGTAGAAAAGACTGGCCATTTGAGCTCAATGTGTAACCACACTGATGGGTCATATATTATCACCAAAGAGATGGTTGGGCAATTTTCTCTTTTGATGGGAAGGTGGAGAAAACTATGCCAAAGTTCTTGTTCTTGTTTTTTTTTTTTTTTTTTTTTTTTTTTTTTTTTTTTTTTTTAAATCACACTGAACAAACTCAAGAGAAATTTAGTCTTCAAACTGAGACAAATTTGATGTGCTGAGGTCAGGAACCTGGTTCAGGGAAAACTAGACTCTGACCTTGAGATGAGGACATCTAGACAGAGGTCCTTGAAGAGCGCGAACCATTTGACCCTAACTATTCTAGTTTGTAGAAGTGGCCTGTCCTTTCTTATTGCAAATTAGCACTGTCCCCCAACATGCACCCCCTTTAAGAACACACATACTCTGATTGAGATTTTAATATTGCTCTCTAATTTCTAGATGGCAATCACATGGCACCTAGGGTGTTTCTGTCACAGACGGAACAGGCCATATCCTAGAGAATAAAAGGTCTAGCTACTGTATACTGATAGCAGCAGGAGGTTAAGCCCAGGGCCTTACCTCACAGGTGCTTCTCCAACATGACATAAGTAAAATTAGTTATGGGAAAAATTAATTTGTTATCTGGGTAAGTTTTTTTCTCATTTCTATGACCAAATACATGTCAGGGAGCAACAAAAGGGATAGAGGGTTTATTTTTGCCTCATGCTTGAAGATACATTTCACCATAGAGGAAAAGGCATGACAGTATTTTGTGAAAATGCATGACTTGTACTCTTAACATTCTGGTGAACCTATAAGAAGAAGAGGAGGAGGAAGAAAAAGAAGAGGAGGAGGTAGCATTGGCCACTGGCTATAACCCATAAGGTTTTCTCCCAGTGAGCCACTCCCTTCAGCTAGAACCTGCTACCTTCTAAAGGTTGTACAGCCTTCAAGACAATGTCAAGCAGTTGAGCATCAAGTGTTCAAATACATGAACATTTTGATGTTTTGATGTTTCTGAACACCAAAGATATACTATCTAAATATTACTTCACAACCAAAGAAAGATAATTAAAAATGTCATAAAAATGATTCTTTTATTGAGTCAACAAATATATTTGAAAGCGTAATACTATGCATCACACCAAAGAATACATATTGTTTGCAGGGTCAGTTCAGTTCAGGCTATAGACAGATATTTCATAATTTTACAGGTTCCTGAGTGATTGGAGGGTTCTATTTGGGGCTGTAGAGCTTCTACTCCAGGCTCTTGCCATATGAATACATAAAGTTCTCCACAAAGGGTCACTCAATATGCTGCCAAGTATCGAAGTAGAAATGTCAACCTCTGACATTTCCCCATCAACTCTCTGATTTCTCTTCTCTATGATCAAATGTGCAACCAGGAAAAGAAAATCCCAGATTGCAGCTTTACTCCAGGCAGGTCTGGCAATGATCAGGAAGCTATGCCTGGAATGTCCTCTGACCAGATCTGCCAGTCCCACTCCTGCTATGGAGACAGGAAAGGTCACTCATGCTGCACTGAACTTGCCCGGCAGTGTGGCTGGTGACGGGTCCCTTGGTAACAAATCAAAGGTGATAATGTGAATATCGACAGAGCGGCCACCTATCTTTATTGAACTTAGGCTATTTTTTAAAAAGTAAGTTGGATGAGAAGTAAAAGGAATTCTCCTGCAGTGACAACTGTGTTGCAATAATATCTACACTGTGTGGTCTCCCTGAGACTAACAGCTAGCAGGCCCCACTCACATGGAGGGATGTGTACTTAACGCACAGAGATTTTTTTTTTCGTACATGAAGAAGAAAATGAAATCCAGATGTCTTTCCAGGCTATCCCTATAGGAAATGTGACTTTTGTGAGTTCTATGCAAAGACACAACCAGAGTGAGAAAAATCTGCCAGCTCCTGATTCCTCTCACTCCCACTGACCCCAAATCATTCTAGCTAAAAATGGGGGAACTGGCAACACACAATGCCACCTACTAATGCTAAGAATTGAGTTCCAGCGTTATGCTTAAATTCTGAAGAAAGTCATCGAACCACTTTTGGTCTCACCTTTCCGCTCTGAAAAATCACACGAGCAAGACCCCTCCCTTTATAACACCCAACTTTAAAATCCGATTTAACCACAAAGAATACCATGAAGGTACTTAAGAAACATTAAATTCTTTTTTTCAACATCCAAGAAAGAGATGTACATTTTTAAAAGAAATAGAAATTTAACTTTTCCTAGCAAGGAGTTTTATCCAGTGTTCTGAATCCACAGGATCACCCAGAACCAATTTACCGATCACCTCTACAGCAGGCTGCTGTAGCCTCTGAGAGATCACTTCCCCTTAAATGCCTAAACTGGCATTCTAATCTTGTAGGAGGGCTTTGAAGTGGGCTCAGTGTCCTGTGTAGCTTGATCTCTTCCTTGCATATGTAAATGACCATAAATATTTGTAGAGGGAAGGCACCATGTGAACCACACACTGCTTTCTCAGTTAAAATACTGAAGTTATGGAAATCCCCACAGTGTATTTACACAAACAAACCCATCCCTTGCTTGTTTGCCTTAGGTTTTAGAAAAACAAGAATGGAAAAGTAGAAGATGCAGAGGGATGAAGTTGTCCTCAAAAGACTTCCTTTTTCCACTCGGCCTTCACAGGTCTTTCTTCAGTTTACTCATATCCCTGCAGTGGACATTTGCATTGGTCCTGTCATGACCATGCAATGTCAGACCATGTGACTCAGGGTAGTGTGGTAGTTTGAATGTGGTTGGCCCCCCAAAGCTCAGAGAGTGTCACTATTAGGACGTGTGGCCTTGCTGAGGAAGTGTGTCACTGTGGAGTTGAGCTCAAATCACACTCAGTATCTCAGTACACTTCCTGATGCCAATACAAAATATCTCAACTCAATAGGAAATATTACACAGAAGGAAAATATTTTATTGTTCTTAGAAATATCTCCTGGTAATAATCTCAAGTGTTTGGTAGATAGAGAGAAAAATGATAAATTCTAGTGGCATCATTTGGATTTGCACGTGGTCCATAGATAAATGCAAATAAACTCATTATGTTTGCAATTGGTTAAAAAAAAAATCAATGAACAGCAGTTGCACCACCTGCTAGCTAACTGAATCCATCTTTGGATTTGAAATTAAGATCCAGGGAAATCACATTTGTGTTTATTGCTCTTTTTGTTAATGACAAAAGACAAATGAAGCAGGGTGCACATAAGGCAGATGCAATAAAAGCTGGGGCGTCCTAGATAATGGGTAACATTTTAGAGCAGGGAAAGACACACCGCAGCCTGTGGCCCATTCCTGCCAGCTGTCTGTTTTTATAAATAAAGTCTCACTGGAAACAGAGCCAGGCTCATCCATTTTTCATTGTTGTCTGGGACTAGGTTCACACTACAGCACTATAGCTAAGGGGATATGACAGGACCCATATGGTTCAGAACGTCAAATGTACAGCACTTGGCCCTCCACAGAAAAGCTTACTGAGACCTGCCCTATACCATTTATAATCCTTAGCAGCTAGGACCTTAGCCCACAAGTTACACTGGCCACAGATCATTTTTCAAAAGGAGAAGCATGGATATTTTTCAGGACCTATTTCCAGGTTGTCATTTGGCCATCATGTCTATGAACAATGTCATTTCAGCAGGAGGCCCCAACAGCCCTTTATCCGGGACACTTCCATTGTTTCCATCCATCTGTCCATTCTTTTTAAACCTAAAGAATCCACATATTTTCTATCTTAGTATTTTCAACAAAAAGGGATTTTTACCATTGTGCTGACACATAAATATGTATATAAACGAAGACACAATACACTAGTAACACAGCTTAAAGGAAAGACTATCAGAACATCATTCCAACAAAATGCCAGAATCAGACCCCTGCTAGATAAGAACTTCACATACTGTTTCCTCAAAAGCTGTGAGTCATACCATAATGCCCACACCCAAGAGGATGGAAATGTGTTTGCAACCAAAGACAATTTCTCTATCAACATGTATGTTCTTATGAGCCATGCCAAAAATAACTTTTACTTCTTGTTCTTTGAGCGTCTTATGTAACAAAACAGAATTTTCAATAAAGTCACATGCATACTTATTTTGTCATTGTCTACACCAGAAACCACCTAGGGGCAAAGTCTTATTTAATTGTGTGTTGAGCACTCAGAAAGTGTTCAATAAGTACTTTTTGATGGCAAATAAATGAAGACTGAAGTTCCATTTTTCTTTGGCTATAAAAGTCCTTCTATTTCTGGAGGCTGAAGAGCTGGCTTGGCCAGCAGTTAAGAGTACATACTGTTCTTGCAGAGAACCTGAGTTCAGATCCCAGAACTCATTGTTGGATGCTGGTAACTACAGCCCCAGGGAGATCTGATGCTGCTAGTCTCTGCTGGTGTGTGTGCTCACGTGTGCACTCATGCAAGCAAGCACACACACACACACACACACACACACACTCAACCAAGCATGAATCTTTAGATCTTTAAAAGATGGACTAATCTTCTAAAACACAGAAAGACAGGTTCATGATGAAGAAAATACTGAGATGCACATCTTTACAATTAGAAAATTATTTCAAGTCACTGGAGAAACAATTTTCTTTACTAATAAGAAACTCATAATTTTAAGGTGCCTATTAGTGATATAAAAATTTAAATATCTGTAGGTAAAGCTGATATGAAAAATCTCTTCACCAAAAGCTGTAAACATCAATGAAAGATGGTGAAACGAAACAGATGAGAACAGGTGGCGCCAGCATGGATGAGAAGAACCAGTGTTACGGTGATGTCTAACCAAGCAGTTTACAGATGAGTGGAGTCCCTGCCTAAGCCCCAGCCAAGTTCTTCACGTCTGCCTTTTGAGGTTTCTTGTTTATTTACTCCTCTACTCTATTTTTGGAGACAGGATATTTGTTAGCCCATTCCAGCTGAGGACAGATTTGAAATCCCTGTCCTCCTGTCACCTCCTGAGCACTACCTTGACATGTGAGTCCCACCACACAGGCTTCCCTTCTAGTGTGTTCTGCCTTCATAGACACAGTGCTAGACTTTGTAACGACTTTTTAGTAATACTCACAACACTGTTTCTACATTTCAAGGATGGTATGCTGTGAATTTGGAAATCCTGCTTCTTAAAAAGGATGGACTATCTGTATTCTCAAGCAGTAAAAGCAGGTGTTTACTAGGAACATGGTAATCTGTTACCCTTTGCTAAGTGGTCCAAGAGTAACCTGGAAATGTTAGAGATAACACCCTAACTTCACTAGTATGTTGCCTGGCTACAGCAAGTTAGTAAAATTGTTAAAAAAAATATCAACTTTTCAAAATTGTAGAATAGGATTTGTTACATTTACCAAGATAGTGCCTGGTGTATCACAAGTTTTCTATAATGAGTATCTGTTTATTTCTTTTTTGATACTCAGTTACAGATCCACCTGAGGATAGAGTGTATTGTGGTATCCACTCTGCAGAGTTCCTTATTATCTAGAGACCCGCCATTCCTGCTACCCAGGCTGGCAGATTATTTACAGCTGTCCCTAGGCATTGTGTAGCTTAGAAACAGGAGAGGCTGGCTGGCGTTTTCTAAGACAATGGCAGTAATATGCAGGACGTGCTAAGGTCAAGTACAATGTGCTGGTAAAGTGTGGCACAACCTTTTCCTCTTAAACTGTGCTCCCAGCTTCTGGCTTTCTACCTTCAAGGAAACAGGACTGATGATTTAGTAGGTCCTTTTAAAGATGACTATCTTCTCTTCCATGAAAGGAAAAACAAAATCCTGGAACATAATGAAATGAATTTGTATCAAGGTTAATTCCTTGATAATCCTACCCAGGGACAGCCCTAGTCATACTAACAAGTGAGGGTTTCTGCTGAACACTTCTGACAACTCTTCCAGTTCCTTCACAAATCTTTTCCGTTTTCATTATAAATATGTTTCCATATTTCCTGCAAACTAATGATATTTGACAATATTTTAAAAGTGAGTTGCCAGGTTGTCTTAGGATTTTACTGGGTAAAACTTTGGTTTGCTCTTCCTTTCAAATTCTGCTAAATATTAGCTCAGATCTTCCTAACCATTGGTCGCCAAGGATATACATCAAGGACAGGACACATTGGTGGTTACTATATGGAAAGAAGAGAGCCTGGAAGCTGGAGGTTGAAATCTCGGATCCTGACCTTCTGAATCACAGCTTACAGCAGACACAAATTCCATACATTTCATGGCAAAACAAAAACTTAGGGTAGTCACCTTAAGACTAGAAAATACATCTTTAATAAAGAGATTTTTTTTTTTTTGGTTTTGGCTTCTCCCTCAGTTTTTATCCCTTTTTGGCTTTGAATGAACTGCTTTGAAGCTGTCCAGGGATCCCTATCAAGGCCTCTGTGATTCTGAAGATTTTATAATGAAAGGCAGAATACTTGTCTTTTCACTAGGCACTTGGCCTTTAGCCCAGCAGCACAGAAAGCAGGGGATAGTAAGGCTGCACATAAAATCTCCCTACATCGGTTAAGAAATGTGTGAAGTAAAATTCAGTAGGCTGAGCTACATTAAAAGAAATTAATCAGGGTGAGCAGACTATATGACAATCATGAATTTCACCAAGTAGGAAGAAATGTGATAACTGAAAATTAATGCAACCAAGGACATATTATGGAAAATATTTCCAGGTCTTGTATTTAAGCTAAAAGACCACTAGAAGATTCTAGGGGGTCACTGTTGATGTTTTCCCAGAGAATCTGTTCTAAGAACAGGACTGAATGACTTTGAGTATCATCATCAGTAAAAAGAATTCCATAGAAGTTATTATTCTACTCATAGCAATGGCCATTGAAGTCATTACCCTTAAATGCTCAGTGGTTGAAAGCACCTGGGTTCCCAACACCATGTTAGGTAGCTCATAACCACTTGTAATTCCAGCTCCCGTGGATCAGACATGATCTCCTGGCCACTGAAAACATTTGCAGTCATGGGCAAATGCTCCTCCCACTCAGAAACACACACACACACACACACACACACACACACACACACACAACTCCATTAATCAATAGACGGAGTCTGGTTCTGTTTGCCCAGCTTCAGAAGGATGCACTATGTTCGGAAGAGGGACAGACTGCCAAGTCGGTAGAAGAGAGGAAAAGCAGGGTTATTAAACCTCTCAGAAGAGAGTCACGATTCCTAGAACTGGAATTATTCTTTGACAGTGTATGTCCCAGACGGTTCTGACAAATAACAAACAGCTTAGTAATTTCAAACCGGTTGCATGCCGAGGACTGGCCACAATCCTTCCCTGTTTTGTCTGTTCGGATTATTCCTGTAGGACTTAGCTCTGTGTGAGTATTACTAAACACAGTGCATTTTATTTTTTTAAGCAACAAATTTAGCTATTTAAGTAGCAAAGTGTGAATAGTGTTAGAGGTATATTTAAAATATCATAATTCTGAAAACTCCAAGAATAGTAGGGAATACTGAATTCTTGCCCTTGAATCTACAATAGTGACATGCCAGGAATTTGAAAACACTAAGAAACTTTGTTGATGCATAAATTGTATCACTGCTGATGACTATGTGTAGGTTTTTGAATAAAAAATTAAAAAGAGAGAAATTGGAGACTTACAAGATGCATTTACAGAAACAAAGTTTGTTATTTTTTACTGTAATAATAAATGAAATTGGAAAATTATGGGACACATTTACAGAGTTCAAATTCTTTGAATCCAAGAAATGACGGGACGTGCATATGAACATAAAGTATAGATAACACTACTGATCTTGATGGGCTCGGCAAGAAATTTGTTTCTAAACAGTAACTAGAGAATGAAAAAGCCACTCAACTAAAGCAATTAAATGACTATAAAATTTTTCTCAAGTGAAAATGGAAGCGCTACTGTATACTGGGCTATTTAAAATTTTAAACATTATTGTCGTGAACTGCAGCTATATATTCTGTATCTTTCAAGAGAAGAAGCTCATTTGGCAGCGAAATTCTGAACTAGACGTGTATTCATAGGACCTGAAACTTAAGATAAAATAAAATCTGGAAATTACAGAAGGCCCAAAGTGTTCCTTAGGTAAATTAGATTTGTGACCAGCTCAACAGAGGAAACAATGTTTTATAGAAGAAATTCCTTCATCTCACACCCTCAATGAGGAAAAGAAAATCAGCATTGGGAAGGTACTTTAGTTAGGCAGCTTATCAGTTACTCAGAGGGTTCTCCTCACAACATCAAGGCCACATTGTTGTTCAGTTAATAATAAAATTTGCCCAAGCCAATATTAAACGTATCTGATGCCCACAGCGCCTTTGCAGGATGCAGGCGGAATAGCTTTTCAGCTAGAATAGAAAAGTGAGGGAATGTGAGTGTGGCAGGAGGTGGGGGTTTGGGTCTCTAGAAATTCTGGGTTTGAGTCAAGGTTTAGTTACATAACGTTAATCGGTCATTTCCTAGTCTCTGGTTCCTTCGCTGTAAAAGCTGGGGGTTGAAGAAGCTCTGAGAATTAAATGAATCACAGCATTAGCCGATGCCCGAAACATAGCCAAGGGTCAATAAATGTGATTTCCTATTCCAGCCACAGAAACTTTGCATCCTGGAAGTCAAGCACACTGCGGGCAGCACTGGAAACTACCGGTTCTTAGACTGTGCGGGATAACGCTAAGAAATGACATCATTTATTAATTAGCATTTTAGCTTTGGATCCTGACTGGAATGTTTGCTTGTTTGTTTGTGTATGTGTGTGTGCGCGTGCGTGCACTGTCTCTTTCTCTCTCTGTCTCTCATGCATGTGTGTGTGCATACATACACACACACACACACACACACACACACACACACACACACTTCCTAAGCAAGTGGATACTCAAATACCATAATTTCATTCTTTGACTAACCAGAGAAACAAAAAAGCTTCAATCATATCAGACATATTGTAAAATCTGATCTAAATACTACACTGGGAAGTCTTTTCTCGGCAACAGCAGATAAAAGCTTACCTTTTGGTGACTGTGGATTACCTGGAAGTTGGAAGGATTCCTGGCAACTTAACTTCCCTATCTACTTTTACAACTATTAGTGGCAAAACTAAGACGTCCAGAGTATTTTTTTTTCTTATTAGAACACCTGGATTAATAACTGTAAACAAGTTAAACTTACAAAATGATTTTGTAGGAAAATCTACTTCCCTTTAAATCTTAAGAGAGGCTAAGGGGGAATTTGCTCACTGAGGCAAACAATCTCACTCACTTGCTTTGTGACAATCAACCTTGAACACTAAATATTTTCATCCATCTCATGACTTTATTATCTAGGTTTACTTGTTAAAAAACATTTTCTTCTTGTGTGTTTGTGTGTGTACACAGTTATGTGTATATGTGTGCTTTTTGTGGGTGGAGGCCAGAGGCTGATATTAGGTGGCCTCGTCTACTGTTCCTTGCTTTCTTTTTTGAGGCGGAGTCTCTCCCTGATCATACAGCTCACTATTCAGCTAGCCTGACTGGCCAGCACGCTTCCAGGGTCTGGTTTTTAACTCCTAGCCGGGAGATTGCAGATGCGTCCTGACAATCCAAACCCAGGTCCCTGTGTTTGCACAGAAAGCACTTACTGACTGAGACATCGGCCCAGCCCCATAGAAATTATTTTCAGTGGTTTTCCTCATTGTGGAAATAGATCCAAATTAAAATTATTTCTTATAGAGACAATATAAATATTATATGTAAGCCATAAGAGGTGGCTTAGCAATGTATAATATTCTTGCAGAGGACCCAACTTCAGCTCCCAGTGCTCTTCCCACGTCTGGCAGGTCACAACTGCCTGGAAAGCCAGCTCTTCTGGCCCCCTTCTGGCCACTGTTGGCACTTCACTCAAAAGCACACCTTTTTTTTTTTTTTTTTTTTAAATAGGAATCCTAAAAAATTACATCGTGCTTTCTGCTACAACAGTAATGAACCTAAACAAAACTGCAATTTGTTAAAATAACTATATACTCTATATATCACGCTTGGATAATTCTATCAGTTAGTTAAATATTTGCTGGCTTGGCACAGGGAATTTGTAACACCTTTTTTTTTTTTTTTTTTTTTAAATAGGAATCCTAAAAAATTACATCGTGCTTTCTGCTACAACAGTAATGAACCTAAACAAAACTGCAATTTGTTAAAATAACTATATACTCTATATATCACGCTTTTGCTTGATTCCTATCATTAAATCTTTTTTTTTGTTTTTTTGTTTTTTTGGTTTTTTTTGGTTTTTTGAGACAGGGTTTCTCTGTGGCTTTGGAGCTTGTCCTGGAACTAGCTCTCTAGACCAGGCTGGTCTAAAACTCACAGAGATCCGCCTGCCTCTGCCTCCCAAGTGCTGGGATTAAAGGCGTGCGCCACCACCGCCCGGCCTATCATCAAATCTTAAGTCAGATTATGAATGCATACTGTTTTAGCATCTAGTCAGCTTTGTGCTGTTGTTTATTCTTTGAGATAGTGTTTGCTACGAAGATCAGGTTGGGCTTGAACTCGGGAACCTCCTGTCTCACCCCCTAACGCAAAGTGCTGGCATTACAGGCATTTGTCACCACCCTATTTATGTCCCCCTTTTTTTAAGGTCAACTTTAGAGTGAAATCAATGGAACTGAAATGGAATGTCAAGTACTGAAAAGAACAATGCCCCGGGGTCATTAACATAGTTCATATTCACTGAAAACATTCACTCTTTCTTCCTCACATCCCTTGTACTGCAGCTTTTCTTTAATTTTGTCAATAGAACCATAACATACGAGTCTAAATCTGTTGTGGATAAGCTTTACCAATGCTCACTAACATGATTATGGTTAATACATCATGGTTAACATAATTCCCAAGAAACACAGCTGGTGAAAATATAAAAATAAAAGCATAAAGCAAGCTTACTGTTTCGCCAATTTTCCCAATATCTCCTTGGTCTCCTACTTCTCCCTGTTGATCAGGAATATAAAATTTCAAAAAATTACAGTTTTTCAATAACAATATCCATGACAGGTCATCTGTTTCCATTTTACATAATTACCTAGTTATAATAACAACAACAAAAGCCCGAAGTCGACTTTAGTTATTCCAACTTATTTAGAGTATTTTTGTGAAATGTGGCCTTTTATCCATTTTCATTCCAACAACACTTGTCTGCATATTGAAGTCACATTCCCCTATTCATTACTTCAAGACATTTTAAGGACATATTTAAGGCTGGAGAGATGGTTCAGCAGTCAGGAATACTGGCTGCTCTTGCACAGGACATAGCTCCCTCGTGGTCGCTCACAACCATCTGAAAATCCAGTTCCATGGGCTCCAATGCCCTCTTCTGACCTTCGTGGGCACTGCACATGTGTGGTGCACACAGAGATTCATGTAGGCAAACACCTGTACACATTAAAATCTTTAAAGGTATCTACTGCCAAGTCTAAAGTCCTAAAGACCTTACTTCAACCCTCAAGACTCACAGAATGAAAGGAAAGAACCGGACCCTTAAAGTCCCTTTCCCTTGTTCACTGTTGCAGATGCGCACCCCACACAGGTGTAGAAACAAGAAGTGTGAATGTATTGTCCTCTGCCCCTGACTTGTCTTCTGGTGAGATTCTTAAGAGGGCGGTCTTTTACCAATGACTGAGGGTAAGTTGCTAGCCAGTCTGTCTACATTACAGCTCAATGTTGAGTTTCTTAATACTATGTGGCAGGACAGAGACTAATCTTAGGAAAGAGAATTGTTTAAGCTTTCTGGCTTTAAATCAGTTTTCTGGAGATTTAGTATGTAATTTGAGAAAGCCAAGCACACGTTCTCCTAGTATGTTTTAGTTATCTACATGCTGATACATTAAAAGTGATTCTTATTCATTGACTTGATGTCAAAAAGTGTGTGTTCAGTATATATGAAACAAGTGTTAACTTAAGAGATTGGATAATAATACTCTGTCTCTTTTATGAGTTTTAAAATTTAAATTTGAAAATTTAACAATCCCTATAAGCTGAGTCTCTGTGCTGTTTTGTTTTTGTGGTTGTAAAGGATTATCTAAAACATGGGAGCAAAGCAAGAAACCATGAATGGCTGTCACATCCTTTCAAAGTCATACAGTGATGAAGGCTACTCATTGATTGTGTAAGAAACAGACTCAGGTGGACCCATTGTTAGCTGTTTATTAAGGAATCTATGCTTAACAAAGAGATATTAACATATATGTTCATTGCCCCATATCTAATCCACAAATATTACCCTTACATTTTTATTAAGTTGCATGAAGTTTATTAGTTTGAATTACTTCGTATCTCACTTGCAAAAGTTTATAAAATATATCTCAACATTTCTTTATTAAATTGTATACTTACACAGCAAACACAGATGTAGCTAGATGGCTTATAAATTGCTCTTTGAACAGTTTTTAACATCTTACTGGTACCTCATAAGTTGAAATTTGCTCATTTAATTTTAACTGATAAATGTCATGACTTTATCCTTTTGAAAATTTGTATTTTCAAACTGATAAAAAAAAAAAAAAACTCCAGGCACTTTACCTTTAAGCCTTCTGGCCCTGGTTCCCCCATATTCCCTTTTTGCCCTGGTTTTCCCTAAAAGAAAAAAGAAAGGACAGTAACTGTAAAAAATGTATTTAGTGCTCATCGCTTATAAAGCGATCATTGTCCTAAGGTTTAAGACAATGCTTATCAACTTGTGGTTTGTGACCCCTGTGGCATCGCATACCAGGCATTTACATTATGATTCATAACAGCAGCAAAATTACAGTTATGAAGTAGTGATGAAAATAATTGTATGGTTGGGGTTACCACAACACGAGGAACTGTCTTAAAGGGTTGCAGCATTAGGAAGGTTGAGAGCCACTGGTTTAGGAAAAGAAGTCCGTTCAATGAAATAGATAAAATCAAAATATTCAATGCCCTCTTATCAAATTTATTAACCATTTAAACTACAAACAATTAAGCATCTCCAACATGCTATGCACAGTTCTCAATTGTGAGGATGGAAAGAACACTACACACCTGCCCTTATAGAGCCCATACTTCAGTGAGGATGTTAAAAATGTAAATGTATATGCATACATGCATACATATGCATATGTACATGTATATGCATACATGTTATGTTAGGTAGTGGTAAATACGAAGGACATTAAATTAAACAGGAAAAGGAGAGATCAACTCGCGTGAGAGCTTTAGAAAATTTTCATGGGGTTTCTATGGAAGATCTCACTGAGAAAGGGGCATTTGAATATAGAGTTTAAAAAGGAGCAAACTATGTGGACATGACAGGGAACAAAATTCTAGATACAGGCAAAGGTACTTTAGGAAAACTATATGGAATACCGGCACAATCATGAGTGTCGGGACCATTTGGAGTTCTGGCCTCCAGCTGCTCTTCCCTGCTAGAGATCTTTACTTTCCTTCTGATTTGAGTTACTAAAGGCTGTGTCAAATTTGTTTACTAGCTCTGCTTCACAAGCATGTGTTGCCTTGCCTTGAGGATCAGAGGATAAAGTTTTCACCTGTTGGCCCACTTGACCGTTGGGTATATAAGCCTCCATGGTGCTATTGAATAAAGGGCTTCTTACCAGTGACTAGAGGTCGGAGTATCTCTGTCTGTGTGTGTTTTTGTATGTTACATCCTCCAGACCCTAGCTCAGAAGCTGGCGACCTGTAGGTAGCGCATAGAGCACAGACAGGCATTGTGCGCTGCATATGAGGAGTCCATATGACTGGAATGGAGATGCGGGAAGAGCCACTGAGTCAGAAAATGAGTCAACAAGAGAATGGGGACATGGGAAGCTGGGTCATATAAATTCTACCAGGTTATTTGGCTTTTCTCAAGGCAGGAAGTCTTAAGTGCGCTTTGAGAAGAAATACAGTATAATCCATGTTTGACAGGGTCTCCTCGACACAAGGACGGAAGAGTAGACTATGAACAAGAGCCTACAGCAACCGTCCTGTGAGTTCTGCTGTGGTATGGACCGGGCTTGCCGCAGAGACAGCTGGAAGAAATGGTCAGACTCGGGATATGACGGCAGAGCCTCAGGTGCTGCTTGTGATGCACGTAGGGAATGTGGGAGAAGAGAAGGAGAAGTTTCACTATGAACTTGGTGAAATAAAGTCCCTGGGAAAAACCCACTTGCATCTGGACCTTCTGTGGAGATGGTTAACTGATTAGACGGTGTCAGTGATGGTGGGGAGTCTGGAATGTGGCAGGCGTAGAGCCAGAATACTGTGGGCTAGTTTTCAGTCCCTTTCCTTAGCCTTGGTTGCCTTCCTCTGACGAGGTAAGGCTTTTGGAATGTAGGGATAGCTAGCTTCCACCAACCAAAAGGCCAAGAATGTGGTCAGATGATACCCAAGACTCATAGCTGCAATTTCCCTGCTTTTCTGGAAAGTACCTATCTGACCAATGTTTCCACAAGTGTGATTGCCAACTGTTGTGATTTAAAATTGTTCTTTGTTCTGCTACCTTGCAAACTTTATGGAACTATTACTGCATCAGAACACAGAATTTAAGGCATCCTGAATCTGTGTTCCTGGGCGTGGTCATTTAGATTAGGCTCCAAAGTAAACTCATATTCTTTTGAGATGATGGCTGTGTTCTTGTGTTGACAACTAAATATTTTCAGTTTGAGTAACTGAATAATTGAAATAGAAGGACCCCTGAGAAGAGGCTGTATGGCAAATTAGAAGTTGAGTTTTGGACATTTTAGTCAATATGGCCGTTAGACACCTCTGTACAAAGTTCAAGAGTAGAATGTTCTGATCCAAAGATGGTGTTCTAGAAGTCAGAAGTGATGATATTTCAAATGCTCAGACATGTAGACTTGTCTAGGAAGTAGTGAGGACTACCGGGAAAGAAAAGTCGATATACCAAGCCTTAGGATTTTCTAAAAACTTGAAATTGAAGAAATTAAGATAATAGGAAATTTGATGCCAGTGATCTAGGAAGAAAAACATGTAAATAAATATTTTTTTCTAGGAGACAGTTGATTTTAATAAAGTTTCAGGGATGCGAGTATTAATGATGATGAGATAATGAGGGCTGGAAAGGACTGGTGGATCTGGTAACAGAAGCACTGATCTATCTGCCATTGTTGTGGAAGTGCTGGGGACGCAAGTGACTTAAGCTCATAGAAGGGAGTTTGCTGAGATGAGAGGAGCCCTTGGAAGAGACAGAAGCCCACGCATGTTTTACTTTTATTTTTAAGGTGGAAGAAAGGACGGTAGGTCTGTATGGTGGTAAGAATGCTCCCCTATATGGAAAAACGATGAAGATATCAGAACTAGAGAGTTAGAGGGGAGAATCACGGGATGAATGTTTGGAATCGCCAAAAGAACACGGTGGAATGGAAAATGAAATTGAAAATTCTGACTTTAGTAAGATCAATGGACTGTTTCTTCACAGAACAAGACAGATGGCAGAGTGGAAAGGGATAGATCAGAAAAGGAAAACAGCAGAGTAAAAATGGACAGATCAGAAAAGAGAGTATGCAATAAATGGCAGACAATTGGGAGGCTATTCTATTCAAAGGGAAGGAGAAAGAGAAGGCTAATCGTGAGGATGACATGGAAGTAAACTGTTACAGAGAGCAAGTTATGAAATAGTAACTTAGAAACAAAAGGATACGTGGGCAAGAAGATAGAAGATAATCAAACTGATAATGCTGGAAGCCTGGTAGTGAGCATATGGAGTCATGATGAAGATGAGGAAAAATGGCAAACACCGGAGTAGGTGTGGGTAACCACAGATTCGGATTATATTGGTTAGGAAGAAAGAGCAAGAGAAAGAGGATGCTAGCTGGGGAATGAGAGCTTGTGATTGGAAATAAGACTATGCCAGACCAAGAAAAGGGTGTGACTCCCATACCTGGCTCCATAAAATAATATTTAGCACTGAGACAGAACAGTCTCCCAGCCTACCCTCTCAGCGCTGGGGTCTGTCAGGACTGACAAACAAGCGGAGGACTTCCGGCTATCCCTGGGTTTCTGTCTAGACTTGAACCTGACCCTACTCCTGCCCTCGGACCTGAGTCAGCCTTTCACCTGAATATAGAATCACAAGTTTAGCTAGGTGAAATCATTTCATTTTTTCTGATATTGACAGTTTTTCAGCAATCCATTTTAACTAAACCTGCTCGGAAAGTACCATAAAGGAAACATTCCTTCTGGTTCTCAATGCACAGCTCACTGAAGCACCCCAGGACAGTATAGAATATCAGGCTAAATCTACGCTGTAAACAATCGCCACTGGAGCAGAAACATCCACAGTCTTGAAACCAAGCCGTTCTGGATGTGGCGATGGCATTATGACATATGGCTTCATTTAAGCTCCAGCACAGCTTTTTTTTTTTTTTTTTTTTTTTTTGATGGGAGTAGCCCTGAAAATATACTATTAAAACCTTATTTTCTTTATAAAAAAGGTTTTACTGATTTTTACTGTGCTCTACATTTTTCTCTGCTCCCCTCCCTGCCTTTCCCTTCCTCCCATTCAACCCTCCCCCAAGGTCCCCATGCTCCCAGTTTACTCAGGAGATCTTGTCTTTCTCTACTTCCCATGTAGACTATATGAAAATAAGGTTTTAGACTTAGATAGATCTAAAACCTTATTTTCATATAATATCTTGCAGAGTTTTCAGCCTTGGGTTGATTCATGTAATACGCTGTCAGCCATCCTAGTTCCCAAATTGATGCTTAGCCAACAGAAGGGAAATAATACAGGCTAGTATAGAGTACGGTTCTCTTGTTTTCTAGGGAAGTAAAAAAACAAACAAACAAAAAAAAACTTTGGTATTACTGGGAAACCTTCAAATAATTTACCACTGGGGAAAGTGATAAGCTACAATTAACAATATGATCAATGGGTTGAGGATTTAGCTGGGTAGTAGAATGCTTACTTAGCAAATTCAGGGTCCTGGAGTCAGCCCTCAGTACAGGGAAAATTATATCTCAGGAAAAACCCCTTTACCAGCTTAATTTAGCCTGGGGGGATTTTAGGATCATAATGGTTCTAACTTTTGCCTTTAGTTAGTAATTAAAATACTATACTCTTAAAAGTGAAAAATTATTTTAATTAATTTTGAGAGTATATATATATATATTACAATTTTCTTCAGCAAAATGAGACAAAGTTTTACTTTACCAAAAATTATATGATTTAATTTATAATTAAAAATATTAATCTTTTTTAGATTAAATTTTGAGATAATATAATTCCAACACTTCTTCTCACTTCCTTTTCTTCCTTCCCAACCTCCCCTTGAGACAAGGCCTTTACTGTATACCCGAGGCTAGCCTGGGACTTGTTATTATGCCCAGGCAGACCTGTGCTCAGGATCTTCTGGCCTCCTCCCTAATGACTGAAGTTGCTAGCGTGCCACCTCACAGGGTTGTGCACCATTCTTGGGATACTTGCCCTTGGTCCTAGTTCGCCAAAGGGTCCAACTGGTCCTTCTTCTCCCTTAAAAACAAATCAGAACAATTCATGGCCTAAAATAGTGTATAAAAGTAGAAATCTTTATTCTTTGTATTTATTCTGAAATCTGAACCTTGCTAGGGAATGCAACAAAAATCCTGCTACAACTCTGCTATTCTATAATCCAACCCTCCCATGTTTTAATATTTTGGCAATTAGCCCACCTCAAAGGGAACATATACCCATGGATTGTTTTTCAAGTTGAGGGATGACACATGTTATATACAGGAAATTAGGAATGGAGAAGCTTAAAGGAAAAGAATCACTGAGATCATTAAAGATCATCTCTAATCTGTTGGTTACACTGAAGGGCAACTCTGCTCATCACAGATAAAAACAACACAAAATATTTATGGTATTTTTAACAATCATTTATACAGAACATGGTCTAGGCCCATTTGGTACTTAGTTCATCCATCCTCTCTCCCTCCCCTTCCTCCTCTTCCTGCTTCTTCTTCTAAGAAAGTCTGTTGACTTTCCATGGGAGCGCTTACCTGTTGGGAGGAGTGAATTGGAGGGGGGGGGCTGAGAGGGGAAGGGGGGTAGCAGGAGGAGGGGGCGGGGAGGAAAAACTGTGGATAGAATATAAAATGAAATTTAAAAAAATAAATTAAAATAAAAAAGATTGAGTCTGCTCTATAGCCCAGACTGGCCTCAAACTTGTGATCCTCCTGAACCATCAGCTTCACAAGTGATGGGATCACAGGTGATGCTGCCATGCCTGACTCAATGTGCAGGTTTTTTTGTTTGTTTGTTTGTTTTGGCTGACCTTGCACTCAGAGAGACCTGCCTGGCTCCACCTCCTGAGTGCTGGGATTAAAGGAGTTACCCTCGCCTAACTAAATGCACAAGTTTTTAAATTTTAGTCTTGTCTGAGACTCTAAACACACAAAACACATCAGATCCTACCCAAATTGTGCTTGCTGTCAAACACTGTATTTTTACCTAGTTTACAACCACATCCTAGAGTCAAATGAGCTATAATGCCACAGAATGTAAACATCCAGTGCCTTCTTGTAAGGGTCAAAACTGAGTGGTGGGAAGAGATGGGAGACAAGCATAATCAGAGATAAGCAACTTCTAGGCATTGTTTTCTAACAAGAAATAAAAGGCAAGTATGCTCCATTTTCAAGTACATTGAGGAAACACGCTGCTTTTTTCCACCTTTAGATGAATAGTTGGTGTTGTCATGCAGGTTACTGCTCTTGACAGCATGTATAGGCCTCCTCAGTGTCACGTGCCTTTAATATCTCATAAACAGACATTTCGCTCAATCCGCAAGTCAATTAAATACAATTTATTAAGTCACAAATATAAAATAGTCACAAGTACTAAATATGAATTCTAGCAATATACGTTTCATTCTGGATTCAGATTCTTCAACATTCCATTGGGGACCACTGGAAAAAAATCACCTAATGAGTTCAGAACTCTATAAAATGATTCCAAATGTAAGTGCCAACATAAATAATTTGAAACCCATTAGAGCAAAAATTGTTCACACTAAGCAAATTCTTTTCATGAAGCAAAAACTGAAGTGTCACAAAAATAAAAAAGGGAAATTCTACTGAAAAACTTGCTGACTAGACATTGGTTTCCTCCATACCTGGGTTCCTTTGAGTCCTGGAGGCCCAGGGGGCCCTCTGCTTCCAAGCTCACCCTAGAAAATCAATGTAAATACAGAAGAGGAAAATCACAAAAATGCTAATCCACTAGCGTTTTGATCAGCCAGCGTTACCACAAAGTGGGGATGCTATTTGGTACCATTCATTTCTCATGAAGAGTTAGCAGTTGAAATGAGATGAGAGGGACGCTGAGCAAAACCCACCAAGTGTCTAGACCATGGGGAAATGCGAGGAATTGACTTTTAAACAACATGTTAAGGCTCAAATAGTTTGTTCAGTTTCTTCTTTTTCAACTTTCAGGTGCCTTTTCAGACAAAGTTTTTCGAATTTAAAGCGATCGGCCTAACCGTTATTCTGACAGTATATGTACATTACAGAAAGGGTCCCTGAAGTCTGTTGAGAGACTGGTAGACTGTGACATTTGTTATTCTTATAAAGGGTCCTTCAACCCCTTTGTTCATGCTGTTAAAACAAGAAGGGCAATGTGCAGAAGAAATGAACTTCATCACCAGGAGTTTTAAGACTGTTAAATTCTCTTGTTAACAATAAAACACATTAAAACGCAATTGTTCTCTGAATGAAAACTTGTTCAAAATAACTAAATACATACGACCTTCCTGTCTACCTAACATCATACAACATCATCTATTCACCAAGACATTCTTCTTCAGATATTTTGTTGGAAATATGCAATGTGTCAGAACAACTTCAGGTAAAACCTTCCTAAGAATTTTATTTTGCATAATTTCTTATAATGTTTATATTACAATTCAAAAGGTTTTTTAAAAAAATCTAATTTTCATTGTCATAAATAACCACATGGAGTTGAGGAGTAAACGTGCTCAGGATTTTTAGTTTTTAGTTTTGGAATTCATCAGTGACGAGATCTTTCTGTAGACCTTGTTCTTTGTTGGCCATGCCTTCATGTAAATAAGAAATGGGAAATGGTTGGCTACCTCCAATATATGCATTCTTGCAGGTTTGTTGACATGAATGTTACCAGTCATTAGACTATGACCCTTATGCTAGTACACAGGTTTTAACGGACTCTTCCTGTTTACCAGAGGAAAGGATGAGCTAGGGAGTGGCAATGAGGATATGCTAATTTATGTCAGCCTAAAATAATAATGCATTTATGGACAAAATCACTTTAATTTTCCACATTTGCTTCCACCCTTGACCTTACAGTTTGGGGTTAGATGTTTCTAGCCCTGAAAATAATGGTTAACGTGCAACAGCGAATGCCTTATTCAACATTCCTACAGACAGCGATTGGTTTAGCGGTGAGCAAGGTTGTCTTTTGTAGAAACAGGAGGAAAAAACACTAAAACTCACACAGAACCAGAAAGGACCCCGAAAGTACAAAGTCTTGGAAAGAAAAATGAAGCTGCAATTGTCATTCTTCCTAACCTTAAGATACCACACAACGATGGCAAAAACACCAAATTGATCAAGCTGCCATAAGAACATGCAAGATTTAGGACAATAGAATAGAAACCCCAGAAAGAACCCTGCCAAGTCTTCTTTGTATAGATTCTATACAATGATAAAAGGGCTGTCTCTTCAACTGTGTCGAGAAAACTGGTTATCACAGGATGAAACTGAGCCCCCATTTCATTCCTTACTACAACAAGCTAAAATGGACTAAAGACTTGAATATGAGATCTCAAACCATAGTTCATATGCAATAAAAGATGATGTCAGAACACTGCTGATGACAATAACATGGATGTGACACAAAAGAACAAGCAAAAAAAGTTGAAGCAAGGAAGCGAGATGATCTCATACCGAAGGCTTGTGTGCCAGGAAGATAATGACCAATGTGCTGAAAAGGCAACCTACAGAAGGGAGAAAATGTCTGCAAGCCACATAGCTGATACTGAATTAAAATCACAAAATGTGTAAGAGACTCCTGAAACTCAATTGCAAAGACCCAAACATCCGACTAAAACGTGGGCAAATGACTTTCAGATATATATTCAAAAGAATTGTAAATAGGCTGTTAGAGATCTAATGTCTCGATTTGATGACACACCAGTTACAATAGTCAAGAGTCTTGTTATTGTGTTGTCCATCGATGGGTAAGAAAATGTGTTGTGCTGGGCTCTGGTGGCATACTCTTTTAACCCCAGCACTCGGGAGGCAGAAGTAGGTAGATCTCTGTGAGTTTGAGGCTAGCCTGGTCTACAAAAGCTAGTTCCAGGACAGGCGCCAAAGCTACAGAGAAACACTGTCTTGGGAAAAAAAGAAAGAAAATGTGTTATATACAAACAATGCAATTTTTAGCTTTAAAAAGAAGGAACTCTTGTCACATGCTTCAAGATGAATGAATGAACCTTGAAGACATTATGCTAATGAAATAAGCCAGTCACACAACAGTAAATACTTCAGGATTCAAATTATATGAGGTACATAAGGTACACAAAACCATTATCCATTGACCTTGCCTGGGACTGATGTGAGGAAGAGCTGGTTTAAAATGGGTGCTTTCCTCAAGCAAGAAGAGAAAGTTCTGGAGATCTGCCTTAGAACAATTTACTATACACCCATAAAGCCATTACAAAGATGGACTCTACACTGTAGGTATGTGCAATGCCCACATGCTTGTACACATACACAATTTTCTACAGATTTTTTTTTGGGGGGGATTTATATACCTCAGTTTTTTATTTTTTATATTTTGTATATGTCACAAATCATTTCCTCCCCTTTTTTTGACAGGACAGATCTCTTTCTGTCACCCATGCTGTGTTCTTACCATAATTATTACAAAAAAGCTCTCTGTCTCCACTTGGCTAAATCCAACCTATTCAAGGCTAATCCCAGTTTATCTGTGAATCTCTAGGAAACCTGAGCACACCGACTATTTCCTCTTCTAAAACTCCTAGCTACTCACTTCTGTGCTGCCTAGTAATTGTGCTTTGGAGTTTTCCCATGTGGAAGACATGTTTCTAGAAGATTATAAATTCCTAGTACAGAGAAGACCATGTCTAAATCTCATTTTCTAGTTACTGCTTAATATATTGCAAACAGTTAACACAGAAAAAAAAACTGCTCAATATACAAGCTCAATAAATGTTTCTCAGCTGACTAAACACAGCCTAGAGAACAGAATGGTTAAATATGTATATAAAATCTTGATTTAGTGGACGGACTGTAGATGTTCAGGGCTGAGTTGAAGTGATCTATGAGAGTAGTCTGGAGTCATGCATCTTACCAATCTGACTTCCCCACAAACAGATAAACATATGGCATACTGGAGTGGGTCAAGGCAAGAGCTATTTCCACATATTACACAACACAATCTCACAAATGGTGGGGATCCTCTGCAAGCTTATGGAGACTGTAATAAAAGACACAGTAACAGCTGGCTTCCACAAATCCTAATTCCTTAGCCAAAGTAGCAACACAAGCAATTGAAGCAACAGATACAGTATTACTGTGTTTACTGAAGAGCGGAGGATATTTATCAGATACTCTTACAGCAACACAAGCCCTTGGAGCAACAGACACAGTATCTGTGCTTACTGAAGAGTGGAGGGTATTTATCAGATA
>NC_022022.1:38923065-38938547 GCF_000317375.1 Microtus ochrogaster | reverse complement strand
AGCAACACAAGCCCTTGGAGCAACAGACACAGTATCTGTGCTTACTGAAGAGTGGAGGGTATTTATCAGATACTCTTACTTCCTGCAGAAACCAGCAGAAGATGCGGATTAGCTGATGTTATGGTATTTTTGAAAACAGATTGTCAAATTGAGTGTCTCAGGAAGGCTTACTGAGGAATGTTTGTATACACACACACACACACACACACACACAGAGAGAGAGAGAGAGAGAGAGAGAGAGAGAGAGAGAGAGAGAGAGAGAGAGAGACATAACTGGCACATGTGTGCAATCCCAGCAGTTTGAGGTTTTCAGTCAACTGGCAGAAAATTAAGAGAAAATAAAAGGCTCCTGGAGTGTTCTTTCCCTGGAAAAATCCCCCCTTTTGCTGAATAGAACAACCATTTCTTTCAAATATAGGGTGTATGGTTTTTTCTTTATAAAATACTTATTTATGTTTATTTCATGTTTACAGGCGCTTGCCTGCATTATGTCTGCAGATCAAACATGTGCACCTTGTGCCCACCAAGAACACAGAGGGTCTCAGATGCTATGAAACTTGACTTACACATGGTTGTTAACCACCATATGGGTGCTGGGTATAAAACCTGGGTCCTCTGCAAGAGCAGCAAGTGCTCTTAGTCCCTGGGCCCTCTCTCCAGCACTTACATGATTTTCTTGGTGACTATATCAATACAGTTTTAGTAATTTACACTATTACCTCTTCCTAAACAAGACAAGTAATAAAAATCAAGGAAGTTTAAGGACGCTTCTATGATAGGATATACATTGCTGAAGAGACACATCATTCTTATGGTATAAGTATGTTTGACTTTGCTTTTCCTGTTTCTAGAAAAATTTCAAGACAAAGGAGCAAGAACAAGAATATTGATAAAATCAGATCTCTAATTCTTAAAACACAAAGTCATATTATTTTTACTATTACATTTTCTAGTTCTTTTGATAAAAATCGTGGTGCCTAAAAGTCATTTTAAATGTCAGTATAATGTTTATAAAATAGTCTCACTTTGTTGGTGTTAATGAATCTATAACTTCATATCTACCAAATAAATACCTTTAGGAAAAAATATTCCAAAAATCAACAATTACTCATTGCCAGTTTCAACTACTGGTCTAGGTTTCAGGCCTTTGGTCAACTTAAAAAAGTGTGTGTGTGTGTGTGTGTGTGTGTGTGTGTGTGTGTGTGTGTGTGCTAAGACATGCATGTGGAAACCAGAAGATAGTTCGTGGAAGTGTGCTCTGTCCTTTGTGCATTTGGTGTGTGATTGAACCTGGGTTTCCATGTTTGGTGTCAGGTGCCTTTACCTCCTGAGCCATCTGGAAGAACCACTGACTCATTTTAACATTTTTATCCATTACTTTATTTTATTTACAAGTGTGTGTGTGGGGGGTCTGTGTTTCTGTATGCATACCATGGACATATAGTTACTGGAGGAGGCAGAAGGTGGCATCAAATTCCCTAAAGTTGCTACAAGTGGTCGTGGGTGCTGAGGACTGAACCTGAGTTCTCTGCAGGAGCAGCAAGTGCTCTCACCTGCTGAGCCAGCTCCCCAGCCCCCATTTTTAATACTTCAATTGTAAGGCTGAAAGAACTACCTAGAACAATCATCTTAAGATCACCATTGCAGCCATATTAAAAAGGTCAGCTGACGTTAGTTCTTTTCTCCTCCACCAAGCAAGTGAAGCAGAATCACAAACTGAAGTGCACTATGGATCTTCACCGAGCATGGAATTCCCCCTAACATGTCAAGGTCACCCATTATCTCCCGATTTCTAAAGACAGAATCTGTTGCTCGACCTTCGAGTCTCTCACAGCACACAACCAACCCTTTTAAATAAGTTATTTATTTGTTTATGTGTATATATTGTATGTGCACCTGCATGAGTTTATCTGCACCATATATGCGTGGGAACCCACAGAAGCCAGGAGGGGGCATAAGGTCCCCTGGAACTAAAGGAACTGGCCACTGTGGGCCGCCACTTGGGTGCTGGGAACTGAATCTGGGTCCTCTGTAAAAGCAGCCATCTTTCTTAACCATTCATCCGTTTCTCCAGCCCATGCCATTCTTTTATATCACACTTTCTTTAGTTTATAGTAACTTCTTTTTCTTCCTGGCTAAATTAGAACTCTGTCCGCAAGAGGCATTGTAGTTATGCAATGGTTACTATTTCACATTTACTTCCTGACATAACACTAAAAGGAAGCTCAATATGAATTGAATGAATGAACTATTGAGTGAATGAACAAATAGATGCTCACGTTCAGGTTCCTAAGCAGGGAAAGGCTGGAGTAGACAGGAGACACCTTAACGCAATTCTCTATACTATCTGTCTCTCCTACCTTCTTAGTTCCACGTTTTACCTTGGTTTACTGATGGCTATTATTTTTTGTGTCAAAGTAAATACCTAGTCATACCCATCCAGATCTTCAAATTCTTCCAGGTCTTCTATTTAAATTCCCCTTTAGAGTTCACCAACAAGAAACCCAAATCAAAATCTTGGTTTTACCTCCTATCTCTCTCTCTTTCTCTCATTACATTCCTCTAGTTATCAAGTTACCTTTTTTGTCTTTTTTTATATCTATCTTTAAAGTGACTTTCACCCATATCTAGTCAATAAAATCAGGTTTAATACATGGTGATAGTTGCTTGATAGAAGCTTTTCAGGAACACAGGGAAAATAGCTAACTTAGATACAGGCGGATCTCTGTGAGTTCGAGATCAGCCTGGTCTACAAGAGCTAGTTCCAGGACAGGCTCCAAAGCCACAGAGAAACCCTGTCTCGAAAAACCAAAAAAAAAAAAAAAAAAGATATTGACATTGTTGTATGTGATGCTCAGCGACTGGATGATGAATGTGAACGAAGGTCACATCCTGATGAAAGAAACTATGAGATTTGAACAAGAACAGCATGGTTTGTTAATCTAGAGAGTTTGGCAGGAATGATGTTTCTGAAAAGCAATGATCAGTGTGAGCGTATGCTGCCAGTTAGGGTTAGAGTGTAGAGAACCATGTGTTAAAGCAAAGACATGCAAGTCTTAGACGTGCACTGCCGGTATCGTAAGGATTCAAGCAGTGGCAGGCTGTGATGTATACTTTCCCCAGATTTTTCCTCTGGCGTCGTGACTGTGGGTTTGAAGGGATGCCAGGACGGAGACAGGGAGAGTAACTAGAGGTCCACCCCACTAATCCTGGATAGAAATCGAAGAGGGCCTAGGCTACAACATTGGCAGTGAACACGGTTTCAAAAGTAAAGCGGGGAAATTTTGAGTCAAGGAGAAATGGTTAAAGGTTATAATTGATGGCCCAGCGCTGTGCTGCTCAGAACTCCGGAGAGGAGTTGATGCAAAGCATATGTGGGGCACATACGTGCAGAGGAAGACGTCACGGCCCTGGAAGGGAGTGAAGGATGGCTGCACGGAGGGATGCTGGTGGGTGGCAGGTGAGGCTGCCAGGTAAAACACAGGATGTGCACTCGCATTTGAATTTCAGATAAACAGGGAGCGACATTTAGTTTAAATACTTTCCAAACACTGCTGCTCCATTCCCTCACAAGTTTCCCTTCCTCGAATGTCACACAGCCCACTTGTCTGCCTCACAAACTCCTCGTTTGTCACGTTGGTTCAAATGTCACCTTTCCGGCAACTGTGCATCCCTTTCGCTGTGGCTATGACAAGGGTTTCCATGCTTGTATAGACTGTGGTGTGTGTGTGTGTGTGTGTGTGTGCGCGCGCTAGAGGATGCTGTTGGGTATCTTCTTTAATCATGTTCCACCTTATTTTTCTTTGAGATAGGGCCTCTAGCTGAACCTGGAGATTGCCAATTGGCTGGGATGGTTGGAAATGAGCCCCAGGTGTTCCTGTTTCTCTATCCCACCCAAGCTGTTCTATGGGCATTGGGGATCTCAATTTTCCTGCGTGTGCATCAGAGACTTTATCCAGAATACCATCTCTCCAGTCCCCAGCTTGTAAAACTCTTGAAAATGTGGACTGGGGCTTTCAATTTAGGGTCTAGCACAGTGGCTCCCACCTGGGAGTCACCCAATAAATGTTTGTTAAATGGATAAATGTTCTATTTCAGATTCCTATTATTTTCCCAGGCTTATCCCCACTAGTACGTCCTGTGCTCTGGCCCAGTCTGGTGAGTCTGATCTCTTACTGAAATGGGAGCCTCATGCACTCACCCCATCCTCAGATAGAGTGTGGGAGCCATACCTAGTGCTCAGACAGTCTGAGAACCCCCATCCTACGCCTTCTCTACCTCTAGGCTTAAACAAGGAAGTACATCCAATGCTTGCCTGGCACCTCCCTGATTAATTCTTATAACAAAAAACCTATTATTATTATTATTATTATTATTATTGTGCTTTCTCTGCTCTCTCTCTCTCTCTCTCTCTCTCTCTCTCTCTCTGTGTGTGTGTGTGTGTGTGTGTGTGTGTGTGTGTGTGTGTATGTGTATGTGTGTGCATGAGGTCAGAGGCATTGGATTCCCCCTACATCTAGAGTTGTAGCCTGATACGGGTTTTGGGGTTCAAACTTGGGTTCTCTGTAGGAGCAGTACATGTTCTTAACCAACAGCCGAGCCATCTCTCCAGCCCACTGCCTAGATTTCTTTAGTTCCTCTACACTGCCTTCAATTTTTTCTAGTTTAAACTATTCTTTAAGTTGACTTAAGGGCTATCTTCTAAAGACACAAACCAGATGGTGTATTTGCTACTTAAATATCTTTGATTAGTCTCTGATGCCTGTAAGATAAAGTAGACACTGTAGTCTGATCATGAGTGTTCCCAACTATGTGATCCCCAAGCTAAGTGGTGAAGAACCCAGACTTGGCAGTCACCTCTTGGTTAAAACCCTAGCCATGCTCTTTTGTAGTTATGTGTCTGAGTAAATATCTTCTTTTTCTATTTCAGCCCACTTCTCTCCCCATCTACACTTCCTCTTTCCACTTGAGCTTGACCTCTTTAACTCCTCCACCCTCCAGTTCCAGACTTGGTCACTCCACGGCTCTATTTCTGTACTTGTTTATGATGGCCAGCCTGCATGATGCTGAAACTTTCGATGCTGAATTCCTGGCACACACAGAACAGCATCCTTGTGCACACACACAGCAGCAGGAAATGGGGTGAAGATGCTCCTTGTGTCACATCAAGGCTCTGGGACACCGCAAGCTTTCTTACATGAAAGAACAGGCATTTTATCAGTGCTAAAACCTCCCTATCCTCAGAAATTTCTCTCCCATTTACTGTGTACTGTGATTTTTAAGCATTGTTCTCATTACTTTTATCTCCTCTAAAACATTCTTTAGACTAAAATTTATGATTTTCAAATATCATTCTTCTAGTAACTAAAACAAACCATGAAAATCATTTAAAACTGACTGGATTCTGAGCTCAAGGTGCTTAATTACCGATAATTCTGATATTCTTAAGACCTTTCCCTACACATGCTAAGAATTTATTATTTTTTATAACTTTTTAAAATTGATTTTATTGAGATACACATTTTCTCTGCTTCCCTCCCTGCCTCTCCCCTCCCCTTCAACCCTCTCCCATGTACAGTGGTGAGCATAGCTGCCTTCCATGCTAAGAATTTAAATGAACAAATGCTAGATTTCTACATCCAGTATGGTTTTTATTTGCTTTTTACCTTTGGTCCTTCAGGTCCATTTTGTCCAGGAATCCCAATATCTCCTGGAAAACCCTGGTAGATGTAAAACGGCAGAGAGTTTATTTCACAGCAAATGACTTGAACTCTATTAAACATAAACCCCTCCTTTGTATCCCATGCCCAGTTAAAGCAATGTATATTCAAAACGCAACATTAATGATTATTACACAACTGTTCCACACTGGGATAAAAACTGGTATCCTAAAAAAGGAGATGTACTCTATTAATAAGAAAAACGTTACTAATAATCTCCAGGCTTAAAGGAATCACTGGGGTCCTGTTTAAGAGAAAGAGAAAGACACACCCTCCCAACATCATACTAGACACTGAGCTATCAGGCAGTAAAGGAATGCACGTTGTAAGACTCTCAGTTCAACATGAAGTGTTCTTAAGTGCAGACACAATCCACTTCTATCTAGTTAAAATAAAATCATCCAATTACACATAGGATGTCAATGTGCTTTGTGTCAGATCTACCTGTCTATCTAGAATCCCAGACTTGATGGCCTATAAGTACATGTTTATGTTCTCTCATTTCTGTCTTACCAATGCTCACTAATAATTAGTTTCACAAAATTTTGTCTGTATGTGTATGAGCATCAAATCATAGTTTCACCCTTGGAAATTATATTAGCCATCTAAAGCACTTGATTTCCAAAACAAAGCGCTTCAGAGTTAACTGAAGTCCATGCTAAGGAAAGGCTGGCGTTGTTGCTCTAAAACAGTGAGGCTGAGCTACCTGCCGATATAACGAATCTGAACACAGCACCTCACACTCAATTTCAAACAACATCATCATCACTAGGCCGTTCCTTTGTGTATTAAGTCACCAATGAAGGAAGTCCATTTCCCGTTGACAGAGACCAGGTAAGAAAGGCTCATGAATCAGCAATTGTTAAAGGAAGGAAAGCTTTGGGTGGAGGACAATTGTCACCAAGTAAAGATGGTTCTGTGCAGCGATAAATATGCTGTAACTAAAAATCAGAACAAATGAGAGGGGGCAGTAAAACTGACTCCCTGAAGCTCATTCTGCATAGAAGAACAGAGATGCTGACATGGGTTCTTCTGATCTGGTAAGGACTTACCATAGGTCTGACTTTCAAGGTTCATGGGACACCTGACATAGATCTATGGATTTTTTTTTTAATGATTAAAGGAACCAGGTGAACCTATGCTAGCCTTTGTATTCATTCATATGTAAAATTATATTCACCTAATGACTTCAAGCCTTCTTTCTCAAATAAAGAGTCCCTTCGGCCTTGAGGCAGTATCCCTGTCTTCTAGTTCTTGCTGAGATACTTGCTAGCTGAACGCCATATCTTATCCACTACGCGCCACCCCTCACCCTGCGTTCGGTTCTTGAATGAATATTACCTGGAGTTCCAAGCCAAAGGGTGGTTTGATGCTCCCCCTTCAAATACTTCTTTCTCTTCTAAAACCCTCACAGCCCAAAGTAAGTTAGCAGTGTTTGTCTGCTTTTATTGTTCACGTCAGACTGTAAACTCCTGGGGTATCATGTGTTTTCCAGGGCCATACTCCCAGCAAGTACTATGACATCTGGTGTGCAGTAATGGCTTTTAAAGGGTTTGTTGTTGTTGTTATTGTTGAGAGACTGACTGGCTTCTTTTGAAAAGGAGGACAGCATGTACTGTGGCTACTTGCATCCTGGGTCTCTGTTTACAACCAGCCAGAAAACTGGATCAGAGCACCCACACCATTACATTCATGACTTGTCAATTTTCCAGATGCCCCCAGAACATGTTATCATACCAGCAATCAAGAAAGCACTGAGGCAAGAGTCATTTTAAAATAACTCTTAAGGTGCTTGGATAGGATTCTACAAGCCAAATATCTGGGGAGGGGATTTTTTTTTTCAATGGCGAGAAAAATTGGATTAAATTTAACCACAATAAATATATTAAAATTCATAAGTTCAAATACATTAACTTCCCAAATTGTCCATGTGTAGAGGATAAAGAGAAGTGAACTTATCACCTGGAGAAGTGAGCACGAAAATCAACAATTCACCATCATTTGCCTTTGCTCATATTCTGGACCACTTTCATTCAAATAGTAGGGGAGAGGATTCAGTCCTCCCCCAAGGAGATGGGGGCATCCAGCCCTTCCCACAAAGAAATGGGAACGCAAAAAGATCTGTTTCTCACCCCCTCAGATTATCTCATAGACTTGGAACTGAGCTCAAACCTACAGTAGCGCTTCACACACAAGGATGACAAGACACGTATTTACTGACAGGAGAACACAGTCTGACCAGCTGACTTGCCAAAACAAGCAAAACAAACCTCCACATGGTCAGGGCTCTGTCACATGACTAGCATTTTTTAAGAAAGACACAAATCAAGGAACATGCAAAACTATACCATGAGACTATAAACAACACAGACTGTGAAGATGCTATAAATCAAACAGTGGGGGAGCGTCCACATCTAATTATAAGCAGGGGGGGGCGGAGAACAGAGACTGAACTTAGGGGCTGAAAGACACAGCAAATTTACAAACCAAAGTAAGACACAAGAAGGCTTTGGGAGGCAACAAGCAATTCTGCTTTAGCCTTACAGTACGTACAGGGACGTAGGTCTAAAATTAGTGTGTGATACACACTTGTCTTACAGCCTCGTTTGATTTTACAATAAAACTAACAAAATCAGTGAGGTAAACACAGTTAGTTCACACAGTTTGTCTGCTGTTCGTGGTATATGTGAACTCCTGCATCCTTCATGAGCCCAAATATCAACAGGATACTTTAAAGAGACAAAGTGCAACAGACAAAAAGAGCAGGACAGCCGGGTGATGGTGGCGCACGCCTTTAATCCCAGCACTCGGGAGGCAGAGGCAGGTGGATCTCTGTGAGTTCGAGACCAGCCTGGTCTACAGAGCTAGTTCCAGGACAGGCTCCAAAGCCACGGAGAAACCCTGTCTAGAAAAACAACAACAACAAAAAAAAAGAGAGCGGGACAAGAGATGCCACCAACGCAAACCTCGTATTTGAGTTAAGTAAGTGGAATGTTTCAAAGTTAAGAGTTTATTGAAAATCTCAGAGACATATCACACAATTATTAGAAGAAAAAAAATCTCTATGTCCTTCCCACATGGGCATGCTTAGAAACTTGGCCAATGAATGTTTTCATTAAGTATTCATAGCTGGACTACTCTTAAATAGAGAGCTTGCCACTTAAATAGCACACTAACCAGAGTTAAGTGGGTCAGCTGAGTTTTAATGATAAAACCCAGAAAGGAATTTTTAATGTTTAAATTAACTGCTCAGTCTGTGTTGCCACCGATGGACATGGGTATACACGCCGAACAGTGAGATGTCAGAGACCTCAGATGCGAAACAATTGGAAGTGTATATGTAGGGCCAAGACTCATATTGGTGGACAAATGTGCAATAAGAAAAGCAAAGAACAAAAAGCTGGTACAGATGCCCCAACTTATTGCTTTAAATTTAAAATAACACGAAGTCAGAAGAGTTTCCTCACACAGACAGCATCACCGGGTCAGTTATAACATCACACTTGAAAGCAGGATGGCAGTGAGGAGGAGGGGGAAGAGGGAGGAGTTGGGAAGAGGAGACAGAGAGGAACAGCCTGGTGCTTTCTTAACACAAAGTCTGATCACAGATTGTTACTGAGAAGCAGAAAAATGAAGTAGCTTTAAAAATACTTAGGGCAAATGAGGCTTCTATTTTCGGAGCCTCTGCATCTGTTTGCTGGACAGAGAGTAATTCCCTGTTCTCTCCAGTGAAAACAAAGTTTTATTATTCTCTAATCACTCGAGGCTGGAGACTAATTCACATGCATTTTTATAGCAAAACCTGGGAACCCAGGCACTGGCAGATTGTATTTGTTTCCTGGGAAATCATAAAAGTGAAATACTGCCTTCTTACTTAGTGGAAGCCAAAAGCTCAACAAACCAGTTTCCTAAGGAGGTAAATATACGGTGTTTTAGGGCACACATTGACATTTTGAATAGCTTTTTAACAGGACTAATATATTTCTGCTTTTTAATAAGATCTCTATTTCTTCCGATTATAAAGTACAGATGGATAAACAACAAACAAAAGTAAATCTAATGGCTGAGTTAATGACGATCAACCACAAGATGGAACAAACTGTATGAACCCCAAGCGGCTAATGCTAAGTGAAAAAAGCCAGACAGAAGAGGAGCATAAAATGTGAGTCATTTATAAGAAGACTTTGGGAAATGTGGATTAATGTGGAGTGATGAAAAATGTATCCTATAGTAGAAAGGAGCAAGAAGAATAGAAGAAAAATAAAACGTAAAGGAATCATAAAGATGCAATTGCTGGGCTTTGGTAGATAATACATTGTTTTGACTTAACAATGGTATCATAAACTATTCAATCAGATAGATTAATTATTTGGAATTTATTCCACATCAATTATATACCTCAATAAGTCTTTGCTGTTGTTTAAAGAATTGGTGTTGGGTGCTGTGATGGATAATACTGATCACTAACTTCACAGAATCTGGAATCACCAGGAGACATGACTCTGAGTATGCCTTGTGAGAGACATTTCGGTTAGTCTCTGGGCGTGCTCGTGAAGGATTGTCGTGATCAGGTTAACTGAGGAGGAGAGAACCGCCTTCACTGCTGTCGACACCATTCCACAGGGTCCTGGATTGCACAGAAAGCGGGGAGCTAGGTGAGCATGAGCATCGTTTTGCCTCTGCAGATGCAAGTGGTCATCCACGGCTTCTCTGCACGATGGGCTGTGTCCTTGAACTGGGCGCCCAGATTAACATTTCTCCTGTAAAGTGCTTTTGTTAGAGTTGTTTGTTTGTTTGTTTTTATGATAGCAACAGGAATGGTAACTAATTCAGGTATTTCCATAACTATTTGCCATGGTAGGCAACTATGTATGATCTCTAGAAAAGGCAGAATTCACTCACTAAATTGGTACTCGGGTAAGATCAACAGACTATAGATTTGGATTATTGTTAAGGCAAGTAGTGTGCTTGATTGTAATAATAGCTTGAAAACAAAGTTTGCATTTTGGATAATTTGAGATTTTCTGCTATTTTTTCATGATAGTTTTAAAATACTACAAATTGGGAGAGGCAGGGAGGGGAGCAGAGAAAAATGTAGAGCTCAATAAAAATCAATTAAAAATATTACAAATTGTCCTAGATGATATTTTGACAACTTAACGCCATTAAAATTTTAGCTCCCATAGATTTTACTTGCTACTCCTGTTGTGTTTTAATTACACAGAACACAGTATGATTTGGATTCTACTTATCATCTGAGCAGCTCTGAAATTTGAGCACATAGAGATGAATGGGGTCTTTTATTAAGAAAATAGTCCCACAATAAAATTGATAAAAGCAACATATAGATTATAAATTTGTACAAGGAGTTAGCTAAAACCTAGTCTGCTAATTAGTAAAGCCTAGTCCGAACTGGCTGGCCTGGGACCCAAGAAAGTCTTCATCAGTTTTGGGGATCAGATTCAAGTATTCAAGTCCTGGGTGCTTTGAGGGCAAGTACTTCATCATTTAGGCCATGTCCCAGCCTCACTAGTTCTAACTTAGATAATTATATTGTTCCATAGTTTCAAATGTTATCCTTTGTCCAAAAATAAAAGGGAATACAAAAAAATAGCCTAGTTTCTATGGAGAGGATTGCAACTTTCCTTTTTAAAATGGGGGGGGGAGAAGAAGGAGGGGGGGGGGGGAAGGGGGGAGGGGGGGGGGGGGGGGGGGGGGGGGGCGGGGGAGAGGGAGAGGGAGAGAGAGAGAGAGAGAGAGATGATGGAGACCAGGATTTTGTTCCTCTGCATTTTAGGAAACACACATCATGTCAGCAATATGGTTAGTCCAAGCAGGGAAGTAATGATCTTAAAAGGAGGATTAAATGGGCTCTTTCTGAATGAGAATAAGCCGTCCATAGGAACCAAACTGAAGCTAAGAGAGGGAGCTGCTGCTAATGCAGGAGTTCCTCCCTCTCCAGGGAAAACCACATGCAGAAACTACCAGCGTCTGCCAAGAGAGAGGCCAAGTGAAGACCCCATTGAGATAGCTGCTTCTCTTTCATCCCCCCCCTTTACTGTTTTAGATATAGAATTCCTTCAAAACCAGATTGTTTTCATTATGGTATTTTTTGAAAAGGTTTACAATTGATTACCCCTCGCTATGTATTTTCCTCTTTTAGCAGTTCCATGGATTTGAACAGAAAACACACTGCAGCTGACTCCCATATGTTCAGCAGCGTGAAAGCCCAGCAGAGAAGGCCCTCAAACAACAGACCGTGCAATTCCTTATGATGCAACACATCTGCCCCCAGTTCCACTGAGCATCCACGCATCTTCAACATCGCTCTTAAAGGCACCGGCAAGACCAGACAGGAAGTCGACATGTATTCTTGTAAAGGCCACACAAAACCATACCAAACTTACAATTTTAAAACAAACCACGCTGTTATTTGATATTTAGGGATCAATAATCAATCGCGACAAAACATGATATAATATAGCAGGGTGGGAGGAAATGGGAGGATAGGAAATTTACCAAGGTAAATTATTTACCAAGGAAAGGGAGGTGTTTGGAGATGGATTAGATCTCCACTCACTTGGTTTTGATGATGTTTTCACAGTTTATTCATATGTCAAAAATGGAGCTATGTAATGTTTCAGGTGCCAACAGTGCATGGCTGTACTCTCAGTACAGAGGAGGAGGAGGCAGGGAGATGTGGAGTTGGAGGTTATCCTTAGCTACCTTGTGAATTCATGACCAGCCAAGGCTATAGGAGACCCTGTACCAAGAAAAAAGGTTGAATTGTTTAATTTATATGTGTGCAATTGTCATATACCAATTATACTTCAATAAAGCTGACAAGAGGAACAACTAGGGTTGGATGGTTTAGGTAATCATGCCGTCTTGGAAATGATTTGTAACGATTGAAAGATCTTTAGAAGGAAGAACATTAAGATTTATTTCCTGAACTTCTTTGCAGGTAAAATTCAGTGAAGTTTCGGTTTTGAGTTATTTCACAAGTAACAACAGCACAATCATCATTTCATTCATGTGTTTAAAAAGCATATGTAGAGACACTTAGTATCTACCAT
Organism: Microtus ochrogaster; assembly: GCF_000317375.1. NCBI lineage: Eukaryota > Metazoa > Chordata > Mammalia > Rodentia > Cricetidae > Microtus > Microtus ochrogaster. The sequence goes on along the minus strand of NC_022022.1, from coordinate 38,925,751 downwards.
TTAGCTGACTCACTAGGAATGTCTCTGCTGTTTTAATTAGTGAGCAGCAGTCTGCCCACGTTCGCACAACTGAATGTTCCAGGCACTGTTCTTGGCACTGAGTGTACTCTTGTGGAGAAGTCCTGGCTTCATGGAGATACATTCTGAAGACTTGATCTCAAAGAAATAATGCATGAATATCTTAGTGTCAGTCAGGGTGTGTGCACCAACAGCACATTTATAATGCTGGAATCAATTCTGGACCCACAGCTTAGTATTCTCTTTTAATTTCTTTTCCAAATAGACTTACTGCTCTCTTGAACTATATTGGCCTACATTTAGGCCTCATTAAGAACATACCTGCCCCAGGTTCTGCCATCATGGGATTTATTACCAACTCAATGCCATGTAGCCTATGATGCCCCTTAGGGTTTGCCTCAGCCAGATTCGGTAGTGTGCTTCTTGAAATCTTGCAGAACTTTGTTAATGTGGTGTGTTGGTTAGAGCTTTTTAGAGCAGTGGTTCTCAACCTGTGGAGCGCCACCCCTTTGGGAGTAAAATGACCCTTTCACGGGGGTTGCATATCAGCTATCCTACATATCAGATATTTACATTATAATTCATAAACAGTAGCAAAATTACATTTATAAAGTTGCAACATAAATAACTTTATGATTGGGGAGTCACCACAACAGGGGGAACCATATTAAAGGGTCACAGCTTTAAGAAGGTTGAGAACTACTGCTTTAAAGGAACACACACACACACAAATACACACACATATGCACACACACATATGATTTGTTGGAATGACTTATAGATTGTAATCTAACAATGGATGTTTACCAATGGAAGGTCCTAGAACCCATTAGTTGTTCAGTGCATGAGGCTGAATGTCTCAACTGGTCTTCAGAATGTGCTGGAATCCTGAAGAGATAGGCTCTAATGTCACGGGAGGAATGGACACACTAGTGAGAGCAGAAGCAAGTTTCCTTCTTCCACGTCGTTTATTTAGGCTGCCACGGAAGGTGTGGCCCAGATTAAGGGTGGGTCTCCCTACCACAAAAGATCTGGCTTAAAAGTGTGTCTTCTCCCAATCCTCCTTTTTTCCCCAAGTTCCCCCAATCTTCCCCTTCTGCCTTTTCTCTCCCCCTCTCCCCTTACCCCTCTCCCACCCCACCCCCAAGATCCCAATTTTCTCCCAGGCAATTTTGTCTATTTCCCATAGCCAAGAGGATAACTATGAGTTTTTCCTTTGGTTCACCTTCTTACTTAGCTTCTTTAGGATCACCATTGTAGGAAGGTTGGATAAGGGAGCATGGAAGCACAATTCTTAGATAAGGGAACCACCTTAGGGTTGGCAAGAGCCTTGAACCTAGAGTGGCTCCCAGGAGCCCAAGCCGAGGTCCCTAGTTAGTTCCCTGGACAGCTGAGGATAAAGAACCTGAAATGACCCTATCCTGTAGCAACACTGACGAATATCTTGCATATCATCATAGAACCTTCATCTGGTGATGGATGGCGTTAGAGACATAGACCCACACTGGAGCACTGGACTGAGCTCTCAAGGTCCCAATGAGGAGCAGAAGGAGGGAGAACATGAGCAACGAAGTCGGGACCACGAGGGGTGCACCCACCCATTGAGACAGTGGAGCTGATCTATTGGGAGCTCACCAAGGCCAGCTGGACTGTGACTGAAAAAGCATGGGATATAACTGGTCTCTCTGAACATGGCGAACAATGAGGACTGATGAGAAGCTAAGGACAATGGCAAGGGGTTTTGATCCTACTTAATGTGCTGGCTTTGCGGGAGCCTAGCCAGTTTGGATGTTCACCTTCCTAAATATAGACGGAGGGGGGAGGACCTTGGACTTACCACAGGGCAGGGAACCCTGACTGCCCATTGGACTGGAGAGGGAGGGGGAGAGGAGTGGGGGGAGGGGGAGAAGGGTGGGAGGAGGGGGAGGGAAATGGGAGGCTGGGAGGAGGTGGAAACTTTTTTTTTTCCTTTTCTCAATAAAAAAAAAGTGTGTCTTCTCACTTCAAATTATCTAATTAATCAAAATTCCTCACAGGTGTGCCCAGCTTCTTGGGTTTTAGCTAATTCCAGTTGTGGAATTCACATTAACAATGAATAGCTATCACCAGCCAAGAGTAGCCATCATAATGGCTATGTCATACCAGGCAATTTTACACCATGATCAAGAGAATATTTCTCCATTCCAATGAGATGTGTACTCATGGAGAAAGACAGATGCATTTTAACTAAGTTGATTCCTCCAGCATCACAACCACTCATTCATCTCTCACGTGACTCTTTCACTGTGTAGATCTTAATTTTCCCAACTAAAATATACATTTTTTTCAAACTCTGGGTGATATGTTAAAATATATTCTGCAATATTGATTGGGTATAGCTTAGAACATAGTAGAAACTAATAGACATACTTTATCTGCTGATTTAGTCACATGCATTCTTTAATGTGTGTATGTATGTGTGCATATGCATGTGTATATGTGCATGTATGTGTTTGTGTTTGTGTTTGTGTGTGTGTATGTGTTTGTGTGTGTATGTGTGTGTAGATGTGTTTGTGTGTGTATGTGTGTATATGTATGTGTGTATGTGTATGTGTGTATGTGTGTATGTGTTTGTGTGTGTATGTGTGTATATGTGTTTGTGTGTGTATGTGTGTATATGTATGTGTGT
>NC_022022.1:38874654-38922965 GCF_000317375.1 Microtus ochrogaster | reverse complement strand
TGTGTGTATGTGTGTGTATGTGTGTATATGTATGCGTGTATGTGTTTGTGTGTGTATGTGTTTGTGTGTGTATGTGTGTATATGTATGTGTGTGTTTGTGTGTGTATGTGTGTATATGTGTTTGTGTGTGTATGTGTTGTGTGTGTATGTGTATGTGTGTATGTGTATGTGTGTATGTGTATGTGTGTATGTGTGTATATGTATGTGTATGTGTGTGTATGTGTTTGTGTGTGTGTATGTGTATGTATATGTGTTTGTGCGTGTATGTGTGTGTATGTGTATGTATGTGTGTATATGTATGTGTATGTATATATGTGTGTGTATGTGTTGTGTGTGTGTATGTGTGTGTGTGTTTGTGTGTGTATGTGTGTGTATGTGTGTATGTGTTGTGTGTGTATATGTATGTGTGTGTTGTGTGTGTGTATGTGTATGTGTGTGTGTATGTGTGTGTGTGTGTGTATGTGTATGTGTGTGTGTGTGGTGGGTATGAGCTTGTGAGCGCAGTGCACGCGGAGGACAGAAGAGAGCATCAGTTCCTCTGGAACTGGAATGACAGGAAGTTGGTTGGAAGCTGCTGTGTCGGTCCTGGAAACTGAACACAAGTCCTCTACAAGAGCAGCATACACTCCTAGCCACTGAGCTCCCTCTGTAGCTGCTATTAGCCCACTTTTAAAATGGCCACTAAAGAAAAAATTCTTAATCAAATCCAAATCATAAAAGATATCAAGGAAGTAACTGACATACTTGAACGGAGTTCATAACATTAACACAACCCATAACATAGTAGCCACAGGCTGGTGCTGGCTTGTTCTAGTCGAGTCTACTGAAATGTTAAAATGAATATTCAGAAGAATGCCTCTATTTGATACGAACAGACTTGCCAAACTATTCTTTGTCTCAAACGAAGACCACCCTGATGGAAAAAGAGGACCCACTAACTGGCCCCTCCTGGCAATCCCTTCATTAGTGGTCTTGACTCATTTGTGATAAACAGCTGGCCCTGTTTATTAAAATCAGCATCCCAAACTCAAATAGTTGACATGAGCAAAGCCCAGGGGAGTTCACAGCTGAATCAACAAACACCCTCACTCTCCTGCTACCATGTTAGAAGCCTGTGTGTGATCAGTGCTCAAGACTGACGCTCCTATGCCTAGAGAAACTGCAAAATCTCCTGAGTATCACTGATACGTTTCCATTAAAAGTATACCTGTGATACCACTCTATGAGGAACAGGAATGCACAGATTTCCATGTCGTTATTACAGCAAGCTCATAACTTCATAGAAATAAGCGAAACGTTAACAGCTATGTTTTGAAGTGTTTCAAGGGGATTTTTATCCAGATGACCTCTATCCAGGGGCAGTTTTCAAAAATGCGATGGCAAATACCAACACTTGGGACAGCTTCTGAACACTTGGCTTTCACAAACTGCACCTAGGACTCAGAGCTTCCTGTCTGAAGGAACTATCAAGATCTGTTGGCCAGTCCTTGAGCAGACATCTGATCACATGGTATGATTAACTTCAGGAGTATTGGTTTTTCCAATCATCCCGACTCTCTTGCTCCATGTGTGGTACCGGGCATTGGATAATCAGAGACTTTTCCTTACCTTAGTTTCAGGTGCCCATTTTGGGCTGAACTGTAGATGTCTTTGGGAGGGAAATACATCGCTTTCAATTATCAATCACTGATTGCTCGGAATGAAACCTATTTATCTGGTCCTTCACTAAAAACTGCTGTAACTAAAGGACAAATTACACAAAGGAAAAGAACCATGTTCTTTGAGATGGTTAAGAATCCATGACCAAGAGATAGAAGCGAGAGGTTAGGAGGCCCAGGAAAGAAACTTTCTTTCTTTTTTTTTTTTTCCCAAAACTACAGTTTTTCTCTAAGGACTGAACTGTTCCTAGTCTTTCAAGAAATGGCTCAATATTTCATTTTCATTTTATAAAATATCAAACACAATGCAAGGAGATGTTTGGAATATTGAATACTAATTTCTAAAATATAAGCTGTTTGACGATAGGACACAATTTAATTAATCTCAGCATCTGATTCTTTAGTGATTGTTCCTAAAAGATCTGTACGAAATGAACAACATAACAGACTATCTAAAGAGAAGGTGAAAAGGATGAGTCTGGTAGAAGTCTTGAGTTTTGAGAATCAGCCAATCACACACATATTCACACCTTTTAGTCATATATATATATATATATATGTGTGTGTGTGTGTATATATACATTTGGGGTGTGTGGGTGTGCATGTGCGTGCACGTGTGTGTGTCTACACATGTGCGTGTCCATGTGTTGGGTAAGGATGAAGATGACATCGGAGATCAACATTGTCGTCAGAGCTCTAAGAGATACAGGGATGGAGGCTGCTCTAGAACAGTGTGACAGAGTCTGCCACAGTCTCAGCTATAGCTGCTGGGTCAGATGCAGTGTCACTGGGACAATGGATGACTAAGACTTCCCATCTTTGCTGTGTGGTTACTGATTTAGCAAATGTGTCCTTTTCCTTTACAATTATAACAAAGGACAAAAAGTTTGCATTCATGTGGGTTAGATTATAGTCACTTATAATTTTCCTATGTTCCTAGGAACTTCTGTCATAATAATATAGCCTGAAGGGGTTTGAACTATTAGAGTATGCTACATAACAACACACCAACCCACTAAACATATAACATCATACTGAATGAATATTCCAGATAGTGAGAATAAACTCCAGTAAGTTTCAAGGGATGGCCAATTCTCTAAGGTTTTGAGTCTAGTGACCACAAATGTACTGTACTGTCTCCTATAGGGTAACTTAAGCACAATTATATGCACTGTGTAACCAAAAGAAAGAACAGGCCAGCCGGGCGGTGGTGGCGCACGCCTTTAATCCCAGCACTTGGGAGGCAGAGGCAGGCGGATCTCTGTGAATTCGAGACCAGCCTGGTCTACAGAGCTAGTTCCAGGATAGGCTCCAAAGCCACAGAGAAACCCTGTCTCGAAAAAAAAAAAAAAGAAAGAACAGGCCAGTTTAGATTCTGAGAGCAAAACATTCTATATGTAGGAGTACCACTTTTTTTCCATGTACTGAGTGTGGCATGAGTAATAAAAACCCAGAGATAGACAATGGATTTCAACCAGAAAACCAGAAAAGCAAGGCAGCCAAGCCACTAGAGAAGCCTTACCTCTACCAAGGCTGGGCGACCACAAACTAAACAGTCCAAAGCCTCTCTCTGCTCCCATTTTATACTCCCTCTAGTGCTGAGATGAAAGGTGTGACTCCCTACTACTGGGATTAAAGGTGTGAGCCACCACCACCTGGATTTGTTTCTGCATTGATTTTGTTCAGCCCAGGATGACCTTGAATTTACAGAGATTCACCTGACTCTGTCTCCCAAATCCTGGGATTAAAGGTGTGACACCACTGACTGACCTCTAGTGGCTTTAGCTTTGCCTCTGGTCTTCAGACAAGATTATTTATCAAAATACAAATAATATATCACTACAACTGAGTACTCAGAAGATTGCTAGAGCAAGGGGAGCCCTATGCAGCCCTGATGTCAACACATTGCTGTCGAAGTGCCTACAACATCAGAGAAGTGGAAGATGCAGACAGATGCACACAATGGTCTTCAGCAAGAGAACCATGCTACCTTCTGAAGGCTGAGTGGAGTCACATGGTCCACAGCAGAAAAGAATAAGACCTTTGGGAACTAACTTTGTGTCAGTGGTCTTGGTAGAGTAAGAGTGCTTGACCCTGGACTATCAAGGGAGCCCACACCCAAAACTTCCCAGTATTTCCTGAATTATATGGGGACTGCCAAGTCATAAATTGAGATGGAAAATTTCATAACTACAATTGGATACAAACAGGTCTAGTGAGCACAAGAAAACCCTGAAAGACACAGAGTTTGCATTCTTCCCAGACTTTCAGGCTGATCCTCAGAGATGTATCAGATCGTCTCTCCTGACTTTTACACAGGACAAGACAGGTTGCCATGCAAAGCAGGACTTATGTACCCAGACAGAGCAGGAAAGAAGGCTGGGCATGATCTAGGGTGGGTCAGTTTTGGTGGGTGTTAGCTGAAGATGGACAGCTGGAGGTGCATAACACAACTATGGATACTCTGAGTTACGACAGGGAGGAAAGAATTGCTTAATAGGTAGGTGTGAGGGCAGGCTGGCAGGACATTCTCTTCCTGAAGAGACATGACCTCAAGTGGGATGGTAGAGCCGTCTGGGCAAAGATCCAGGTACAAGAGACGTAGAAGAGAGGAAAAGAATGGCTAAAGTCATAGAAAGGCTATGTGGGGCAATGCACAAAGGGTAAAGAGTCTTTTATCACATATTCAGGCCTACTAGGAAGTACATGTCAAAGGTTAACTAACAACCAACTGCACACAATGCCAGTCTATTTCACATGAACTAGCCTTTCTTTATTGGCAACCTTCAGGCTAGATTGGGTAGCATCTGAGCAAAACAGGTCAGAAAGAAATGGGCTATGTATTGGTCTAAAAGATGGACTGCCCTTTGCCAAGCCAGATAACAGTTACTGATGATGCCATTAGTCCAAACTGCCAGCAATAGAGACAAACACATTTGCCAGTATGGCAATCTTCCCCCTGCCCCAGGAAGTCAACTAGACACTTGGTTACAAGTGTACTACCCTCAGTTCCTCACCATCTAAGTGCTATCAGCATCTTCACAGACAATGGGTACCATCTGCTTCTACTGCATCTGGAGCTTCATCTCCTCTATGCCGAATGCCTGACCCATAGCATCTAATTCCACTGATCATGGTCTCTGAAGCAGAGCCTTCTTCATGTGGTAGGAGATTGGACCCAGGATATAATCTTCTGGCCTTAGGCTAGTGGCAGCCTTCTTCACTGGACACTGAAGCAGCCTTTTAAAGTTTAACAAAACTGACACGTGACATATTCATTAAAAACCCTCTACCTGGCGCTTTGTCCCAAATAAAGAGGATATAAGGACACCAAGAAGTTGGAAAAGGTGTGGTTCTATTTACGGTAATTCTTAGTGATACACTGTAGTTCATGTTTCTTGCCACACAATCCTAGACCCTACAGGTCCTGGCATTCAAAAGTATCTCTCTTGAGAAGAAACACCACAGATTCCCGGAAAATTTAAACTTAAGGCTGCCCCTGGGGCTCTTTAAACTTCTTGTGGCCATATATGAGCAAACAGAAAGAAAAGTCATTCTACAAGCATGGCTCATGGACCATGAAAAACATAAGTAAGGGGATGATTTTTACACAATAAAACTGAAAGGAATACACAGGGAATACAGATAGAAAATTGGGGTAAGGGACTCCTGGTATGTGTCCTTTAGTTATGAAAATTTAGGTTAGACTACCAGTAAGATGCCTAGAGCAGCTGAGGGTGAGAAAGCATAAAGCTGACAGTGGAGGATGGAGAGGGGGACAAACGGTTGTGGTCCCACGGACAGCTGAATCGTTAAGGGTGTAGACCCTCTTTGACACTGAGGCAGATCAAGCAGATGCATGTAAAGAAAGATACAGCAGATATAAATAAGTAAAAAGGAATGGCAAACTTTTATAGCCTAGAACTTAAATCTGATAAAAGTATAATTTTCTTGTCACATAAACTTTTAATATTTTTTAAAAATGAACATCCAGTGGGTCAACAGGAAAACAGGATCAAGTTCCGGAAAACAGAATGATAGCTTTATCACAATGGCATATAACCTCAAGTGTGTATGACAAGGGGAAGAAGCCTATCCACAAACGGTCTCCACTGTAATCCCAACTCTATGACATGCTGCCCAAGTGATGGAGACATACAGAGATAACCAGCTGTTATGACTTTCAGCAAGAAAAAGGAAGACTACAGGTTTAGGGCATTGTCACTATTCATAATACTACGATGATGGGCATGCGCCATTATACATTTGTATAAACTCTTAAGATGTACAACATTGAAGGATATAATGTCTTCAACAATATGCTTGTATGTTTCATCAAATGTGACAATCACTCCCAATTTTAAAAGTTAGGAATTAGTATTTTTATGCAATCAAATATATAGGTAATTTAATTCTGATCCCTGAATTTAGATCAGGAGAAATTACTACATTGCCAGGGAGTTTAGGGGCCAGGCAAAGCTCTATTTCCAACTCTAACACTGTATTAGTGACCTCATGGTGCGATTCATCATGAGAATTGAGTCAGCACTGTGAGAAGTGGGAAAGATGAACTCAGATAACATGGGTTTAGGAATTACACAAAGACACAGCTGCAAATCTCTAGGGAAACAGGGTAAATCTAACTCAGAAGAAAACATTAAGGTATCAAAATTTAAAATAACACCGGGAAATCAATGATCTTTATATGCATATGCAAAAATCTTCTAGTGAATATAAAGGCCGAGAAACTCCACTGAAAATTGCAATGAAAATATAAAACTGGATCCAGGTGGCAGTGGTGCACACCTTTAATCCTAGCACTTGGAGGTAGAGGCAAGCAGATTTTTGAGTTTGGGGCCAGCCTGGTCTACAGAGTGAGTACCAGTTCAGCCAGGGCTACACAGAGAGACTCTATTTTAAAGGACAAAAATTAATAACAATATTAATGATAAGATTTTAAAAATAAATTTTAAAAACTTATAAAGTTGGAACAAATTAAAAAAGAATTGTGCAAAACTAGCATGTGGAAAACATTGTAAATATTCCTCAAAAACCAGAAAAGCCAATTGAAGCAAATGAAAGACAGCCATTGTTCGTGGAGAGGATGACTCACTTGGATAATTTTATCAATGTGCGCTCTTAATCTATCATTATAAACTGTAGCCAATAACAACAATGACGATATTTTTAATGAAGCTAGATAAGACTGATGCTAAACTTTACATGGAAAAATAATTCAAGTATACATAGGAAACAAGAAGCTAAAGGGACGTGTAACCATGAAAACATGCCATAAAGCTTGTGCCGTTACAACACGGAGCCTGTATGTGGGGAATGCTGTATGAACAGCACAGCTCACTGCTCTAACTCAAATCAGCTTTGTTTCTCCGGTTGCTGTGTCATAGCTATGTGGGGTAGAGCTATGAAGGGTTGGCCTCTGCCATGACATGGCTGTTACATGAGCTCACAGTAGCTGGGGTCTGCATACGGTGGAGGAGATAGGAAGTTCCTCGTTGAGCAAGGAAGGGGTCCTTCACCCCGACTCTAGCTGGAAGGCCAATGGCAGATGATGGTTGCTGGAGAGACAGACTCACTCTTCATTGGGGGAAGGTGCCCAGTGATGGGTTTCTTGTGTCCAAGTGAATGACTCTACACCAGTGGGCATATGGGCAGCACTAACTGGACTCAGAGCTGAGAGAGAGAGAGACAGAGACAGAGAGAGAGAGAGACAGAGACAGAGAGGGGGGAAAGAGAAGTTGGGAGGCAAATGGGAGATATGTTTGGTGGAGTGTGGGAAGTCTTGGAAGGGAGGAGCATATACAGATATGAAAGTTTCAAAAAAAAGTTGAAAAGGGAGTTTAAAATAATAAAACCTAGGGACTGAGGAGAAGGCTTAGAGGAGGAGAAAGCTAAGCACTTGCTACTCTTAAAGCAGACATGAGTTCGATTCCAGCACCAACTTGGTCAACTCACAACCACCTGTCACCCCAGCTCCAGGGGACCTGACACTTTCTGTTGGTATCCAAGGGTACTTGCAGTCACCTGCATGCACACACATAGCAAATCAACCTAAAATCTTAACAATACATACATAAATACGAATGCTTCTCCCAATGTAGAATCAAGTAAGGTGTCTAGTCAAAGGGGTTTATTTTCTCCCAGGCCTGGCTTAGTCCTTCGCAGCCTCCCACTTCTATAAACTTTGTGCCTTTAGGTCAGATTCACCCTGCCCTCCCAGGGCTGTTTGTTCTCCCTCGCCTGTCCAGCTCCTCTCAGATGGATGGTAACTGGAGGGCTTCCATAGCAGAGAGCATTAGTGGCTTTCTTTCGTTACTTCATATTATAAACACTGTAAAGCGCTGTCCCTGTTCCATGCTCTGCTGCGCTGAGTGGTAGCAATGACTTTACAAGGTTACCGAACCACCTGGCAGACAATTTCCAGGCAGAGAAGGGAGAATGATGAATCTCCCCAAAGTCTAATGGCTTCCTGGTTTGGCAACACTTTCCTTCCATGGAAACAATGGGATTTCAGTGATAAAGAGCAGAAAGATAAAACGTGTTTATTTCCATTACAGTTTTTACTTTCTAAATTAGCACTCAGAATCATGAGTTTCATTGTACAATTTCCACCCACACTGGGTTTTAGCAGATCTGTCCACACTCCCCTTAGCCTCTGCCTCCCTCCACAGCCTCCCCCTACTCTCATGTTAATTTATCCCACAACTCTCTTTTCATCTCTTCTTCTTTCACTTCACCCGCACTTAAGACTTCTTCCTTCCTACTGTCTTGGCTCTAGTTCTCTGGCCTATCCCCATATACTTACACACATAGAAGTAAAGATTGTGGACTTACAGAAGAGAGAAAATGTGCTATTTGTCTCACTGGGTCTGGGATAGTTCACTTAAGCTAATAATTTCCATTGCCATCCATTTTCCTACAAATGTCATGATTTCATTTTATGGCTTAATAAAATTCCATTGTGTATATACACCACATAAAATGTGGTTATTGTTGCTGTTAATCACCCATTGGATACCCTAGGTGAACCCAGCTCAGCACTATGGGGGCTGGCCCTAAGCATCTCGGTTTCTCCCCCAAGTTCTTTATGTGATGGTGATGTCCAGGATGGTTGGAAGGAAAGTCACAGCTCTACAGTTGGCACCGGTTTATTGTCAAAACTTAAATTTCCACTGGACTTAAATGAGTTCTTTGTCTAGACCTTTGATGGTCCTAGTGCTGGACCATCCAGTTGTGCTGACATTAAATCATCTCTGTTCTCGGGGCTCTTTTTCCTCTTTCTCAGATGTACACCAGCATCCCAAAGTGACCTTCTAAAAACATACACCAGGGGCAGAGGAGATGGCTCAGGAATGAAGGACTCTTGATGTCCTTCCAGAGCGCTTGAGGGGATTCCCTGCACCCGTGTTGGGGAGCTCACAACTTTTCTATTCCAACCCCAAGAGTTCCATCTCCCTCTTTTGGCTTCATCAGGCAATTGCACTCATAGGGGCTCCACACCCCGACCCCATCCAGTCCTGTCTCTCAAAATATTAGAAAAATGAATGTTTTCAAAAAGCATGAATCAGATACACTCTTGCTACTGCCCACCTAAACCTTTGCTAACTTTTGATCTTAAACAAAACAGGCTCAAAACAAAACAAAACAAAACAGGCTCATTCTTCCCTCTTTACCTTCTCCCTCTCTTCCTCCCTGACTGCCCCCCTACCCCTCTCTCTGAGTTGTCGTGGCTTCTGCCTATAGTGGCATCGTAGTGGTGGCAGCTACAGCTCATTGTTCATATTAGACGTAGTAATTAACAAAAGTCATCACCCAAGTCTCTATGTAGATCCACCGTTTTAGTGATACATTAGCATCTCTGCAAGTGAATTCTGCTTTGGTATGCTCAAAACGGAAACAGCATTAATATCATGAGTTGCTATGCTTTATTCGAACAATGAGTACCTTTCTGTCTGTGGAAGAGGCACCTCATAAAACTGATCATATTTCATAGCTTTGGTTAGCAGTGTTTAGATTCAAATCTGAAGCCCATACAATAAAATGCATGGCACTCAGTAGCTGTATTTGGGGGCAGAAAGTCTTTTAAAATATTTTTATTAAGTCTTTGAGAATTTCATGTGATGTATTTTGAGCATATTCACCTCTCCGCTCCTCCTCTAACCACCCTTTCAATCCCCCCACTCCTACCACGTGACTTTGAGATGATTTCTCTCTCTCTTTTCTTCTCTTCCCATCAAGCCCAGCTAGTCTTGAGATTGGGACCTGCTGTGGTGTGTGGTCAGCCACCCGGGTCACAGAGACTGTCCCTGGATCAGCAGCTATCAGGAACTGACAGCGATTGGGACCATCTCTACCTTTGCATGTCTATATTGGGACTCTAGGTGGAGCTTGGGCAGGTCTCGTGCGTTCTGTCATAACTGCCATCTGTGTGCATCTTCCCCTGTGTTGCTGGGAAACACTGTTTCCTCAAAGTCACGTGACCCTCCTCCTCTGGCGCTTACGATCTTTCTGCCTCCTCTTCTGCAAAGGTCTCTGGGCCTTGCATTGAGGGGGTGCGAGAAGTCCTTTTACATTCTAGTGTTAATACGACTCAGACGTTGTCTTCAAGAGGCTCAGTCACCCCCTACATAGGCTTCCAAGAAATTGCACTCATACACAGTCCCTTCGCTCTGATGACTTAGTCCAACCCTGCTGATCTCTTTCCAGTCCTCCTCCTTTGGATTCCATCCCCATGTGGATGCTCTCAGAACTCATCATATCTTCCTTGCTTTGTGGACAGAAGTTTGTCTGTGTGCAGTTTTAGCTGTGCTACTTATGGGTTCTGTTGTGGTTATCTGTTCTCATCCGATTTTAAACATTTTCTAATTCATATTGTGGTTTTTCTCATTTAAATTGTTAATTGCTCAGAAATGTGCATTTTAGTCACCAAAATTTATTTTACTGCCCTTTGATCATTAACTTAAAACTTGATTATAGGGCTTGAGACACAGCCCAGTGGTTGAGATCATTTGCTGCCCAAACCATGGGGACCAGAGTTCAGATCCCAGCACCAACTTTGGGCAGCTTATAAAATTCCTGTAGCTCCAAGGAACCCACTGCCCTCTTCTGACCTCTGTGGGCACATGCAAACATATGTACACATACACTCACCCAGACACACATAGACAAGCACAAACATAAGGAAAGGAAAACCAAAGCAAAGCCCCTTTAATTGTATTATAACCACAGCAGGCCGATTTCTGGGACACAGGCAAATGGGTTTATTATTTTCAAACCCTGAGTCATAAGCTCCCCGTCAATGACTTCACTTGTTGAGTTTGGTTCATGTAAAACCTAGGGGTGCTGACTCTTGTGTTTTTTCACTGCCTGCCTCCTTCTCTCCTGAACCCCAGGACTGTGGTCTTTATATAAACATGAGATTCGTCTGTATGTACTACAAATATTTCCGTTCCAACAGAGCAAAACCCAAGATCTGATTTCCAACACCTTGACCTTCCCTTTTTTTCTTCTGCTTTTAGTTTCCATTTTAGAGTCATGATCCACATTTTCCTCAACTGGTTAAGTAGACATATGAAAATTGTATTATAACCCTATACCCTCTCTCACAAGTTGAGCCAAACTGCATGGTTCAAATGTTCAAATTATGTTCCTTGTGTTTCTATCCAAATCATCCTTACCTTTCACAGATGAGGTCATACAACCTCACTGTTAATCCTTTCTATCGAAATCATCCTTACCTTTCACAGATGAGGTCATAAACCTCACTGTTAATCCTTGTCTATATCACATTTATCCTTCCAAGCAACTCGAAGGATTAACTGGTCTCCTTGTAACCCCTCCTCCTTCAGAACCAACTACTCTGTTGTCATGGCACACACTGCAGAAAGCACAAGCCCTGGAATTCCATCTCCTTGCTTAGAAATCTTTGTTTGAAGCTGATGGGATAACCATAAACTTGACAGCTAAGAACTTGCAGCTGAGAAAATTAATCTATTATGCAAAGAAAACCATTTTAGCTTTGATTTGCCACTAAATATTCTTTAAATTCTTAAATCCCCAGCTACATTAAAAGTCTAAAGTTTATGCTGAAACATGAAGGGGCCGGACCTACCTGCAGATTCAAGGCTGCAGGATTTCCAAGGCATAAGGTAACCACAGAATATCCAAGAGGAGCCTCAGTGAGGGCCCAGCATCCAAGGTACAGCAGAGCCAGAGGCCTCAAACCAGACCAAAGACTCACAGCAATACACACTTACATGTAAAGTTGTATGGCCTAAAGGGTCCAGCTCACTGTCACGCTGCAGCTTCTACACTGACGCATTTTTTCTTTTTCTTTTTCTTTTTTTTGTATGTTAGTTAACTAGTTTTGCTTTGTTTTAAATTTCATTTTCGCAGGGAGGTTGCAAGGGCAGAGGGATAGGGAGATGAAAGGGATCGGGATGCATGGTGTGAAACCCACAAAGAATCAACTTTTAAAAAAAACCCTGATTGGGTATAATTCCCACCCTCATTCTGAATACCCATGCTTGTGTTCACAGACAGGTGTAGCTCTCACCCCTCATCAACGGAGCTTCTTTCTCCAGCAGAGGAAAGCGACACAGAAATCCATGACTAGTCAAATGCAGAGAGCAACAAACCGTTGGGTGCCCATCACTGACTGATACTTCTAAACACAACCCATACACCTAAGGCTCAGGGAGCAAGGCAGGAGAGTGGAAAGAAAAACCGTAAGAGCCAAAGACCCAAACATCTGCTGCAAGACAGTGCCTCGTATCCCAGCACATATGCAACCCATCTTATGAGCTAGAATTTATCATTGCTAAATTGCTCCAAATGACCTTGTCCTAAGCCTTGAGAGACTCCGAGTAACACCTCTGGGAAATACAGCAGACCACAAGAAGCACAGAGCTGTTGGCTGGCAGTATCTTTTAAAAGCAACATGGAGTTAAAGATAGTGAAGACAGTGGTTTTTAACTGCAGAAGAAAAAAATGATAAAATTTCTAAGAAATGGGAAGAATGAACATCTTTGGATGATGAGGCAGTAGAGAAAGACTTAATTTGTGCACCCAGAGCCATGCTTTATGCAAAACAAGATCATTAAAATAATAGCGATACAGGAAACAGAGCTGCCCTCTGCGAGGCAGACGCTACTCATAATAACTTCAGTTACAACAGTGTGCAGGTGGACTAAGAACAGTAGTCATTTAAAATAATTCCCTTGCGGTAAGAGTCTGCATCCTGGGTAAAAGGAGTCAGGCAAACCCTATTTGTTCAGGAAAAGCTTCCGTTAAATTTGATGGAATAAAAGAGGCTGAGTTCATTTGAAGAGACAAACTCTTGTCAACCTCCAGCTCTAATTGCTCACTCAAAACAACATCCTTCTCAGGGCAGCATCGATACACTGAGGCATTTCACACCCCACTGCTTCCTCATCAACAAAACCAGGTGTAGTGTCAGGTTTGGTATTTGATCTGCCATCGGTGAATGTGTTTTAAATTAGAAAGACTGTAGCAGTTAACTAAAGAAGTCACCAACCCATGAAGAGTAGCTGTGGAATAAGACCTGTAGTCTGCACAGAGGGCGAAGCCATTGCCCAGTCCTGTCCTGGGACCTGCCTAGGGCTCCGCCACTAGGGAGCGGTTAGTTCTCTGGTTTACTTATTCAGACGTCAACTTATATTCTCAGCATTGTTGCTGCATCTGTTATTCTGAGTTAAACTTGGGGTGTATAAACGCAGAAGCTTTATCTCACTCACAACGTCTGGAATTAATGAAATGATTCAAGAACGCTTTACCGCCACAGTTTCTGCTCTGTGGAGGCTTTCAAGAAAGAGATTCCATATCAAGCATGAAGCCAAACTCAACATTTTAAGGACTATACAAACAAACTTGATATGTCTGCTCTAAGCCTAATTGCACTTATTTTAGATATGAAGTCCAAATTATACATGCGTTCAGCAAGAATTGGAAGCATTTCCTACTACTAATTCAGTGGGGTTTATGGCTCTAATTGTTTACAATTCTTAACTATGCATCATTGGCCAGCTATGCAGAAAAGAGTAGGATTTCATCGGAATAAAAATGGACAGTCCGGAGTTTGCGTCTCTAATAAAAACCCTGGAATACAAAGTGTTCCCAAACCGTGAGACATGTGATACAGCACAGATGAGCTACACCTGACCCTCCGTGAGAGTCACAGCTCAGGGGCCTGGCAAACATTAGACACATGTACCTTCTGGCTAAGCACATATGAAACATAAATTTAGATTAAATTTTCATTGTCATTGTGAGAAGGATTCGAAGCTTGAAAGTGTCCCGTGAACTTCAACTCATACTTAATCTCCTGTTCCTTAGGATCTCTGATGGAACAAACCCGGTCTAAACTGCTTTTCACTGATAAACTTCAGAGAGAATCTTTCTCAGGCTTCCCACAGAAAATGGTGTTTTGTAAAAGAAATTTAATTTTCATCATTCTTTTTGCTTCAAATTTATTATCTTTTAATCATTGATTTACCTCTGGTCCTGGAGGGCCAGATGGTCCCTGGGGTCCTGGGTCACCTGGTTGTCCCTAAAAGAGGAGAGGAAAAATCAAAATAAGAATATTAACAAATATAACTGAAAGTGGAAACTGGCATTTTGCAATTGAACAGCATTTGATATATTATGTTGTAATGACGTTCCAGAGACTTAATTTGGAAGGGCTTCAGATTCCTTTTCCTGTGTTACTTGCTGTCATCACCCAAGAGCATCAGCTGCCTTCCCTGGCTTCAGGCTTCGTGCACAATCATCACATCACCATGGTGAAACTTACTTATATATAATGTCCATGGTGCAATATACACTTGCTTCTGTTAACCACACTAACAAATTAACCCATCAGTCAAGTACCTCAGGCAAGAAAAGTATAGCCGTGAAAATATGCATGTGTGCGCATATGGATGTATATGTGAATGCATGTCCTTACATGTGTGTGTGCATGTATGTGTAGATGAACGTCTGTTTATGTGCATGTGTATGTATGTGTGCATGCATGTATGAGTGAGTACGTATGTGTGTGCATGCATGTATGAGTGAGTACGTATGTGTGTGTGCATGCATGTATGAGTACGTATGTGTGTGTGCATGCATGTATGAGTGAGTACGTATGTGTGTGTGCATGCATGTACGAGTGAGTACGTATGTGTGTGTGCATGCATGTATGAGTGAGTACGTATGTGTGTGTGCATGCATGTATGAGTGAGTACGTATGTGTGTATGTGTATATACATGTCTATATGTATGCATGTGTGTGTGCATATATGTATGTGTATGTTTTTCCAGAGACAGGTTGATAAAGAAGCAATGCAGAGTTCTAGAAGAGGATTTGCTTTTTATTTTATTTATTTATTTATTATGTATACAATATTTTGTCTACGTGTATGCCTGCAGGCCAGAAAGAGGGCACCAGACCCCATTACAGATGGTTGTGAGCCACCATGTGGTTGCTGGGAATTGAACCCAGGACCTTTGGAAGAGCAGGCAATGCTCTTAGCCGCTGAGCCATCTCTCCAGCCCCTGGGTTTGCTTTTTATAATCAGAGTCCCAGGACACGTCTGAAAAATTTCTCTCCTCTTTGCTACTGTAAATGGCTTGATAGAATAATTGTGATTCACCTGGGTTGAAATCCTAGCTGCTAGGTGTCTTCAAATCTCCCTTGTCCCATCAAAAAGACAGGGAGGACAATGGTAAGGCTAACATTCTCAGAGTCATTGTGAGGTTAAACAAGACAGTGTCTGGGCACTGCAGAGCCAGGACACACAGAAGGGATGGACATTAACCAAAGTCATAGTGATGGGCTGTCCACTTCCTGTCTGTGCTCCTTGCCTGGCTTTGCCTGAATTCCCAGATCACTTTGATCCTAGAATTAAAGGTTGACGGGAGTGGTTTGAACTTGCAGCCAGGGAAGACATCAAGGGTAACAGCATAGACCAGGAGAAAGGAATACAGGGGTACTCTGGCTTCCATAAGAAAACTGCCGAATTGTCTGCCTTTGTTCTCGGCTGCCATGTAAGCTTTTCATCTTATTAAACTAGGCTCAGATGACATCAGGCTGCAGGAGACATCATGCAGGGACCCATTTCCCAGCAACTGCTATTTGCATCTTGACTGGCTCTCTTCTCAGTGCGAACGCATCTGACGTAAGAGGGAGGAGTCAGAACAGCTGCCACACTAGAAACTAGACAGTCTGGGCAAAGGCTCATTTTCAAATGGCAGAAAGAAACTTGTAAAGCATCTGAATCAGTGCATGAGGGCATCTTAAATCTAAAAGGGACAAGTACCTCCCTTAGAGTGATGGGGTGGGTCTCACTGGGGCCCTCTAGTGGCAAAACCCGAATAGGACGCAAACTAGAAGCACCCAAGGGAAAAAAAAAGCTTATCCTCAGGCCTTTGATTTGATTGGCAAGTAAATGTTAAAAATAAATAAATAAATTGTGGAGCAATTTTATTAATCCTTCATAATAATTATTTGTTTTACAAAATTTAAGTCACCATCTTTCTGTGGATGCCAATTTTCCTTTATAAAACATTTTATGAAGAATTTTCAAGTAGCTTACAGAATGGAGCAGTGGAAAGTGAATCTCTATAAATAAGAAAATTTCTAGTACAGAAATGGTCAGTGGGCCAGCAAGATGGCCCAGTGGCCAAAGCACTTGCTCCCAAGCTTTGTAGCCTAAGTTCAATACTGGGGAATCACTTGGCAGACAAAAAGAGCAGAATTCTCTCTCTCTCTCTCTCTCTCTCTCTCTCTCTCTCTCTCTCTCTCACACACACACACACACACACACACACACACACACACACACACAAAACTGCTAAGAACACAATAGTCTTTGCTTTCTCTCGCTCGGGGGAGGAGAGTTCCTGACCCTTCCAGAGGGGTAGCTTTCCCTGATTTCTGAAGTTACTGAACAAAGCCCTCCCTGTTCCAGAAGGCACACACCTTCCCCATCAGGCCGTGCCTACATCTGGAAAATATTCTTTCATGTTATAACTCAGATCCACTTGGAGGCAACCATAGCAACCAGTAAAATCCAAGATGACAGAAAACTAAATCTAGGACCAAGGAAGACACCCTCAGGAGTCATTCCGGCCACAGCAGCAGACGAAGCTGTTAGGTAGGCACAAACTTGTATGAGCACGTGTGGCGGCGGTTCTCTTAAGAAGTAGGTTGATTCTGTGTAAAATTTTTTCATAAAATAGGAGTCTCGTATCTTTACTGGAGAAGTTTTTCATGTCAAATACCTTGGTATTAGTAGGATACGAAGGAGTTTAGGCACCAAAGAAAAGGTTCTTTCACTAAAATATTTTATGTGTGTGTTCATATGGGTATGCATGTGTGTGCAAGACTGCATGGGCATGCATGTCTGTGCATGAGTGAGTACATGCATGAGCGCATGCACGTGCGTGCATGTGTGTGTGTGCATGCGTGCGCGGGCCAGAGATCAATTTGAGTGTCATTCTGAGGCATCATCACAGTATCTTTTGAGACAAGGTCCCTCATGGGGACCTGGGTCTTGCTGACTGACTTGGGGCTAGGCTGGTTGGCAAACGAGCCCCAGGACCCTCTTTCTCTCCTCCCCCCCCCCCATCACAGCAGACATGCACCATTGCTGAGCTTGAGTTTAGGCCCTCAGGTTGCACAGCCAATAGTTTACTTGCTCAGTCATATCCCTAGCCCTTGATAAAATCAACCAAGAGTCTAAACTGTCTTGAGCTCAAAGCATATATTTTTCAAAGTTTGGTAAAACAACAAAAGATCAACCATCTCTCTGCTAATGGAATTCCCACTGACATTAAATTATTATATTAGGATAGTACAGAAAGATGGACAATGAGTCAGGAAAACTCATTCAGACAATTTTCATCCCTCACCGTAAGTAACTTCCATTAGCATTTGTTGTGATTTCCTTTATGAACAAATAATTAGGTTAGTATGTCAAATATAAAATACTCTTCTCTTTGTTTAGACCTCGGACATAGTGGCAACACATAGCAAAGTCTCAGTAAACTAGAAAAATACTCACAAGCACTAAAATAATCTGGCTTTCATCTTAAACACACGAAATTGGCTACTGTGATTATTAGCTACCCAAGGTTATAGGAGATCAAACGTCAGAGCTGGGTCTTAAACCCATGCTGTTATCTCTTAGTCTCGTTACTCATTTCTGCTGCTATGAGCATACTATGAAATGAACTGGGTCAGAGGTTGAGTAACTCAACAGTGATTAGGCTATGTGAGCCTGAATTTGCCCCTAGTGTTCTGACAATATGAACTGTAGGGCATGTGAGAATAGCACAGGGTTTATTTATCAGTATCTCAGTTAGATAACTGGCTTCTATCAAAGGATTTTGAAAACCCTTCAAAATATAAGAAAGGAAGAAAAAGAAAGGCTCTAGCCTTCTTTCCCATCGCCTCAGACACCAGGAAGTCCCTGTTGCTCAGTTTTGGTTCCTCCGATTCATTGGTTGTCTTCTTGATGGACTCTCCTGCCCTATTAGGGACTGAAGAGCTTTTGAGATCCAACTTCAGGGCAGGAGCTTTGAGCACGTGGTTAATTAGATTAATGAAAATGAAAATAGGTCATCCGTTGGCATGTCATTGGACAGACCCCAAAAAATGTTCTTTGAATTAAGTAATTCCTGAGAAATATTTGTAAGGTTCTGGATGGATTATGCGAGGTTCTGAAGAGTAACCTTGCTTCCTGAGAGAAGGGTTGGAATCAGAGGGGGCACAGTAAAGTGCTCAAGAAAACACCATTTCAATATGTTATTGTGTGTTTAATTCTATATCCACTTTTCTCTCTATAACCACTTACTTATAGCTATAAGCAACACTAATGTTTTATTTGTTTATTTGAGATAGGGTTTCTCTGTGTAGCTTTGACTGTCCTGGAACTCACGCTGTAGACCAGACTGGCCTCGAACTCAGAGATCAACCCGCTGCATGCTGGGATTTAACATCTTAAAACAGCCTTAAAATATTAAGCCCTAAACCAGCACAGTGTCATGACTGGGAGCCTGTTCTGTGGCATGTCTCATTACCTAGATTTGCTCAGGTGTCCACTGACTGACTGTGGACCTCACACAAATTAATTAACTCTCTGTCTCAGCATCTTTCATCTATAAAATAAACAGTGCCAACTTCATAGGATTGTTGTGACTATTGAATCAGATATGTAACCCTTATAACACTGCCTGGCACTTCATAAAGAATTAGACTTAGGTAAGACCATTATCAATTTAAACATTCAGAGGTCTATTTTGACCTAAACTTTCTTCACTGTCTTTATGACTCTGTCGTTGATCTAGGGTAGGAGTCATGCTGAGAACCTGTGGGCCAGAGATCCTCTAAAACTGAGGAGAGAACGTAGGGCTGGTAGGTATCTACCTCCCATCCTAGATCCTTCTAACACCATTAAGCACCAAGACTCTGCTTATCACAGGAAACAAAGCGAAGGTGCAAACCTACTGAAGGTCCCGACTTTCCTCTTATCCCTGGAGGTCCTGGTGACCCGATGGTGCCCTAGGAGAAGAAATTAGGAGAGAAATATTATATTAAAGAAAGCTTTCTACTTGTATACTTCTAAACATATTGATGGGTATATATTAGAATTAAAAATCAGATAGATATCATATCCTTAAAATTGCATGGCTGAAGTAATAAGTACTCCTTTTCTTTGAATCAATGTTTTTGGTTCTTCATTTTTAACAAGTGAGTGGTATAAAGATACCTTGTCTCCAGGATACCCAGGTTCTCCTGGCTCTCCCGTCATGCCTTGCTCGCCCTAGAAGTACAGTATCACAGAAAGACAATGCATTATATGCATGGTAAATACACAGGAAAGCACTTATTCATTATAGAAGAAGCTCTATGGGTTTCCCTACTTCTTAGAAAAATAGTAAACTACAAATTATACCCTCTAAATAAAAACAAAATACTTAATAATTTCTGTTGACATGAACAAAGTAACCAACTGGGGTGAGGAATTATCTCTGTGATAATGTTAATATTGAAATCACCTTATCACCTTTGATTCCAGGTGGTCCTCTATTTCCCGAGAGGCCCTAAAAATACAAAGGGTGATATTTTGTGACATCATGGATAAATTAAAGAGAAGTATCAATAAGCAAATAGAGCCATACCATTGAGCCAGGAGCTCCTGGGGGTCCAATCAGTCCTGCAGGACCAACACTTCCCTGAGAAAAGGTAAGAAAGATATCAAGTACTCATTAGAACTAGAAAGAGGGTATGGTGCAGCTAAAAACATTGATGAAATGAAAGCATTTTGCCCATTTCAGCAACTTTCCTTCTGTTTTAAAACAATACTCAACTCTTAAAACTCTAAGCAGCTTGTCTTTCTTTTGATGCCTCCTGATTCTACCCAAGTCTGCTCTAATCAGACCCTTCCATACTCTGAGCTCTATATATTTTCTGCCCATGTCATCCACTTGGCAGCATTTTTCAGATGGGTAACAGCTTGTAGAAATATTCAGTGCCAAGTTCCCCTCCAATAGTCAAATATACTAATCAGCCATCTTAGCTTTCTATTTAATTCATGAGTTAGCTGTTGGGGGATGATCTTTTTGTACACTGTGAAGATGTGTCTCTGTTTTACCTCCTCTGCCTAAGGTACCATCTGTTTGGTTTAAAATAAAGAGCAGAATGGCCAATAGCTGGGCAGGAGAGGATAGATGTCTGGGTTGTGACCCAATTTCCTTCTCATCAACTCTCCTGGCTTCCTTGTCACTCCCTGTCCTGATAATCACTTTGGTTCAGTCTTTGATGAAGGTTTCCAAATGCTAAGACTGTTGTCTGTGTAGCCATGCCTATCAAATGCCTACACCTCCTGATACTCTGACGGGTGACGCGAGAGGATTGGAGAATTCAAGGTCAGCCTGGGCAGCATAGCAACATAGGAAGAGGACAGCTCTAAAACAACAAAGAACAAAGTTCAAAGCTAGGTGTAGTGGCTGTGCCAGTAACTCCAGCACTTAAGAGCCTGGGCAGCCTTGGTTTCCCAGTGAGCTTGTTAGCTCTCAGGGCTCTCATCCAGAGAAACCATGTCTCCAAAAGTAAAGCAACAACCAAACAAAAACTTCTGTTTCTGAGATTCTAAAAATATCACTCAGTTTAGCTGGTATCGTGGTCATATCCACCCCACGTCCAGATCCCCTTCTGTGTTTATCCACTTCCTCCTTTTCCTCTTCCTCCTCTATATCCTGCACTCAGCCAGGATGCTCTTCCTCATGACAAGTTCCGAGTCTTTGAAAATACAGTGACCAGTACCAAATGCCTTTAGCATAAGTCTCCCCGAGTCTCTTAATCAGTAACTAGCGGAGAGCAGACATGTGCGCCATTCTCCACCCATCCCAGACTCACCCTAATAACTGTGATGTAATAGTCTCGATATCAAACGTAGAGTGGATACTGAAGGAATTAACTTTAAAATATATTTTTATTTTATATGGCAATTTCTGGAGTTCTAGTTTCCAACATTTCCTTACTGCATGGACAGTAGTGTACATTTATATGATACAGATTTCAGAACGGAAAACATGACACTGGTTCTTTTGGAAGAGCCTTAGGGTTTGTGAAGTACATTAGAGACAAATTATTCCCTACGTGTTTAAGCCTGAAATATACGGGACTGCGAGCAGCCAAGGTCATGCTTTCCAGCTTCACAAATATTCAAGGGCAATACATCACTGCTTGCCATCCCGACTTTGCCAATAGGAAACCATCGCTCATGCGACTACAGTGGCTACTTTATTCGCAGTTCTTAGCTTTAAAGCTTACCTTAGTTTTAAAAACACATTACATTTCTGTGTTTGGGAATTGTTCAGAAATTATCTAATGGTGGAGAGACATTTTACAAACAAAAAGCCATGCTTTGTGCCATTTTTTCCACAGACAATATAGCATTCTTAAATTTTGTCTTAAATTTGTCTCAAGATGCTTCATCTGGCATTTTGAGATGAGTGTGTTTTGAATGCATGATTTTACTATTTTTGTGACTCTAGAAGAAATATCACTAGGACCAGAAGATATTGGGAAAAATGCTATGAAGAACTCACTAAAGCAGAAGAGTATGTGGTGAAAATGGGGGACCAACTGCAGAATCATGGTATTGGCACACCAGAAATCGTGTGTCAAATCCTTGTCCTGAAAAATTGCAACCTTCTAAACAGTAATGCATGCTGACTTTTGGAGAGTTTCAGCTCATCAGGGGAATCCGAAGGTCCTTTGCTACCTGAGAACCTTCTGGGAGAATGTGGAACAGACAGAAGATGCATGGGAACATAATGAGGGTGCCTGGGGTTTAGCACCAGGGCAAAGGAAAGAGGAGCCCATAAAGCTATAAACTTCTGATTCAAAGAAAGACACTAAAAGCATGTCCTCATTATGTTAGACAAAGGAGTCAGCAGCCAATTGAGAAGAGCTCACATGACTGCATTATAGAAAGGACTGAGTTCTGGGCCTCTCAACCATGCCTGCCGTACTCAAAGGTGAGCATAGCACTAGAGTAGTTAAGAAATCAAATTATGGTGGCCAACAGCATGGAAAACCACAAGTGGTAGAAAAACTAGCATCTGTTGGTCTTCAACTGAGTAGTAAAGATGACTCCCACAGTAAGTGGCTCTTCAATATTTTATATTTTGGAAGAAACTGAGTCTCACTAATATCCTTTAACAAGACAGTTACAAATTTATCCATATATATATATATATATATATATATACACACACACACACACACACACACACATTAATCTATAGAATAAAACCATTTTAGCTTACCACAAAAGCAACAATTACCTTTTGGATTCATTCTACTAGTCTAATTTTCCTATCTGTTTGAGAAATACATTTAATCAATGACACGAAAACTCATCTGACCAAGCTTTTAAAGCACATCTAGAAATTTAAATTATACAATAAACCATTTCATAGGAATGACATTTAGTGATACTCACTCTAATACCAGGAAATCCAGGAGGCCCAGTGCCACCTACAATTCCCTATGATGGAAGAAAAAATAAAAAGTGCATCCATTATGATTGCAATCTGCTGAGGGGTTTTCTGAAACGATGCCACATTTCCAGGAAGCAATTTCAAAATTAACTTCCATCGAAAAGCATAAATTACTTTATTCTTACAAACGTGCTTTGAGATGTTAGAACTGCCCTCTCATTTAGGGCATATAATTCTCTATGTATTCTAAATACTTCATAAAAGAGGAAGATACAATCAGTAATCAACATTACAGAAATACTGGTCTGTATATTGCATGAAAAGATAGGTTGTCAGGATATAGAGTTTAGAAGAGTTTCTTCAGGTGGCTAAAAATAATGCTTTATCTCTCTACCTTTACATTTATGTTAAAACATAAATAATACTTGATTTCATTATCAGAAAAATCATAATGTGATGTGTTATTATGGAAACATTATGGAATGTTTTCCAGTCTGAACAGTGACACACGAATGACCCCAAGTGAACGACCTCTGTCCATAATTGAGCAGCATGGCTAGAGCCTTCACGTACGAAGGTCAGCGTCCTGGTCATATTTATCCAACTCTCCCAAACATGGCTAAAGTGATTCATTTTAATGACTACCTGCCATGATGGGGGTTTCCCCAAACAACCTGGGGTTATTTCTCATATTGAGAACTGGCAGACTAGAGTGTGCACGGAGGCATGGAAACTGTGCAGCTGTGCTGTTTGTAAATATGCTCACAAGAATGCAGTGCACTTGCTACAGAGCGTGAGTGATGCTCGAATGTCAGGCTGGACCCATCACAAGGTACTTACAGGGCTGCCATCCAGACCAGCAGGGCCTCTGTCTCCAAAGTCACCCGGAAAACCCTGCAGAGAAAGGAAGAATGCCGCCATCAAAGCTGAAATATACAGAGAGCTCGTTTCACTGCTTTCTTTTCTTTTTCTTTTTTTTTATCCTTTCTTCATTACAACTTTTTTCTTTTATTTATTGTATTTTATTTTATTTTATTTTTATTTTTGGTTTTTCGAGACAGGGTTTCTCTGTGGCTTTGGTGCCTGTCCTGGAACTAGCTCTTGTGACCAGGCTGGTCTCGAACTCACAGAGATCCGCCTGCCTCTGCCTCCCGAGTGCTGGGATTAAAGGCGTGCGCCACCACTGCCCGGCTCTTTTATTTATTGTATATCCCACCAGTTTTCCCTCCCTCCTCTCCTTCTAGTACCTTCCCCCAGTTCACTCTGCCTCCATTTCTGTTCAGGAAA
Source organism: Microtus ochrogaster (assembly GCF_000317375.1). NCBI lineage: Eukaryota > Metazoa > Chordata > Mammalia > Rodentia > Cricetidae > Microtus > Microtus ochrogaster. The sequence continues at coordinate 38,898,990 of NC_022022.1, read as the reverse complement.
GGGCAGGTCTCCCATGGTTATCAACAAAACATGACATATCAAGCTGCAGTAAGACTAAACATTTCCCCATGTATTGAGGCTGGGCATAGTGACCCAGTATGAGGACTAGGGTTTCCAAAGTCAGTAAAAAAGTTGGAGACAGGCTCTGTTCCCACTGCTGGGGTCTCACAGAAGATCAAGCTACACAACTGTAACATGGATGCAGAGTGCTGAGGTCAACAATTTTGTAACAGAAACTATGTATTCCTTGGGTCTGAGGACACAGTAAGTTGACAGGATGCAGGCTCCGTCAATCCATGTGAAAAAGCCATGGCATGGTGGTACAATGGTGCACACTCCTGGTGCTGGGGAGGCAGAGATAGGCAGATTCCTGAGGCTCCCTGGTCAGCTAGCCTAGCTCAGCTGGTGAGCTCCGGGCCAATGTGCAATCCTGTCTCAAACAACAAAATCAAACCAAGGCAGAGGGCCACTGAGAATGATACCTCTTGTTCGCTTCCATATATGTGAGTGCATATGTGTGAGCGCACACACACATGCACACACACACATGCACACATAAACACACACGCATGCACACACGCATGCACACACGCATGCACACACATGCACATGCATACATGCACACACATGCATGCACACACACATGCACACACACATGCACACACATGCACACATAAACACACATGCATGCACACACACATGCACACACATGCACACATAAACGTGCACACACATGCACACACACATGCACACATACATACACACATGCACACACACACATGCACACATAAACACACACACAATAAAACAGGAAGAACATCAATTTCTTAAACCCTTATCTGTATCCAGTCTTTGGATTAAATTTCAATGATTTTTAAAAACAGCACATTTCTATATTTTAATAAACATTATTTCATATACCTCATAATATACAAAGAAGAGTAAAATAGCAAAGATAGAATTTTTGTCACTACCTAGTCACTGAATGAGAGGGAGCATACGCAAGAGTGAATAATTCTTCAGCTCCCTTTGCTGTCCCATGTGGTCCCTAGCCCTAAACCAGAGATGACAATTAGCAAGCACTTTCCTTATCTTGGGCTTTAGATACAGTGTAATTTATGTACATTTAATCTTTAGAACAGGTCTATTTCATGGATCCTAATGTTTTCGCTTTGTATCTAAAGAAATTAAAGTACAGGGAAGGTAAGTTCTTGGCTCACGGTTAGGCTGCAAACTAAGGTAGTCTAATTTCAGAATCTTTTCACGATGCTAAATCTAGTAGCTCATTATTACAGGATAAATATGAAAACTCAGTCTTTTAAGTATGATTTTACAAAGGAAGGAGCAACACACCTGAACGGTGCACACGAAAGGTGTTTACAGTGTGAACTGTCTCCTGAGAATTCCACATGGAAAAGCATGGAGGGGTGGCAAGGCAAGAAACTTTCCCACTGTGAATTCTATCAGAGAATAACTCAATACCCAGCTACATACTTACTGACCACTATATATGAAGGCTTTTTTATAATGATGTGCCATTAATTCTTCTGAACTTTAAAATGCACTTTTAGAAAGTTTTCTTCATCATCACTATGATCATCAACATTATTTGGGTCTGAGCATGTATTGTGTTTCTATAGTGTGAGTGGGGCATACATGCCATGGTGCATATGTGGTGGGCAGAGGACCTGTCTGCAGAATTGGTGCCCTGCTTCTGTCTTCATGTGGGTTCCAGGAATCAAACTCAGGTCACTGGGCTTGCACAAAGCATGCCTCTACGCACTGATCCATACTACCATCCCTAAGGTTCCTATTTTATAAAGACTATTTGGCAAAGACAGGTTATACTGTTTACCATCACAATACTTAGATGCATTCATTTTGAAATTCATGTCAAACAAAATGAAAATATGACTAAACTCATAACTTATTGATTTGGGCAAGTCAGCATTATATATTCTATTTAAAAGAATGCTTCAAATCATTGGCTTCCCCAGTACCTATGTGAAGATGTTTTGAAGATAGTTTAACAGCAGAAAAAGAAATAGATGATTCTCCTAAAACACAGTTAACTTCTACAAAAAAAACAGTTGTTCTTATTCTTTAATTAGAGGATAAAATCAACTGTGTAGTTGAACATAATGTAACCACATTCCTTTAGTATCAGTGGAAGTTCAAGTAATGATCCCATTTTCACTGTCCTGGGAGATCAAACTGGTGTCAAAATGTTTATAACTGCAATACATCACCAAGTTCAGCATGAGGGTTTTAGTTAGGATTATTACTGTTGTGATGAAACACTGTGACCAAAAGCAACTTAGGTAGGAAAAGGTTTATTTCACCCACAGTTCCATATAACAGTTCATTACCAAAAGCAGTGAGCACAGGAACCTGGGGGCAGGAGTTGGTGCCCAAGCCCTGGAGGAGTGTTGCTTATTGGCTTCTGTTAATGGCTTGCTCAGCCTGCCATCTTATAGAACTCAGGACCACCAGGCCAGGGATGACCCCACCCACAACGATCTGGGCCCTCCTCCTCCCCCACTGATCACTAATTAAGAAAATGCCTTACAGCTGGATCTTATGGAAGCATTTTTCTCAACTGAGGATCCTTCCTCTCTGATGACGCCAGCTTGTGTCAAACGGATATAAAACTAGCCAGCACAATGAGCTAATGCATTATATTTGAAAGTATTTATGACAGTCAGGTAGTGAAAACAAAAGAGGAAAATATTGCCATGAACTTGATAAGTTAGAGATGATTGATGTTTTTCCTCAGTGAGATAATTAGGAAAGTGGGACATAGTAGGTGGTTCTCTTTATGTAAAATATCCAGAGCGGGCAAATTCAGAGAGACAAAGTGGGGATGTGGACATGCCAGGAGGAACGGATGTGCTTCGGAGCATTGGGCTGCCTTGGGAGGGGTTGCTGAAAATGTCCTAAAACTAGAAAGCACAATGAATGCCCAACTCTAAATGCACCAAAACCTATCAAATTATATATCAAATTTAAAGGAGTGAATTTTATGTTATGTGAATTATAGTTCAATAAGCTGTCCTGAAAACAGAGAATTAGGACTCCAGACATGGCTCAGTCAATGAAGTGCTTGATGAAAAGCAAAAGGATCAGGGTTCAGATTCCCAACACCCATGTGAAAAGTTGAGCTTGGTGTCACATGTCTATGATTCCGGCACTGGGAGATAGAGATGAGTGGATCTCCTCAGCGCTCATTAGCCAGACAGCGTTTGTTGACAGCACAAAGCAACAGTGACGGATATAACTGCATAGTTATACTACACAACCTATGGAAAGCTCTTAATACCGTGAAAAGAGCTATATCCCTGACCAGATTGATGAGTTAGCTCTGGTGGAGAATCTCACAATTGTGGCTGACCTCAAGAAACTGATAGACTATAGAACCTGATGGTGGCTTATGCCCCAAAGCTAGAAAGAACCCAGAGCTCAATTCTCTAGCTCCACAGAATAACTTCTTCTCAGAACTGGAATGAGCTTGGATACAGACTTTCAGCCAGTCTGGCCTCCAGGTGAAAATGGTCCCAATGGCATCTTGAACGCTACCTGATGGTGGAGCACAGGGTTCTGCTAAGCAGAGCCTGGATCCCCACCATGGAATTCAGTCTGCTATACTTGCAGTACTTGCTATGAAGCAACAGAAATAGGAAACTAATAAAACTGCCAGTCTAACCTGTAAGTAGAGACGATAAATCCTCACTCATGCACTTTGTTATGGGTTATTAAGTCTGCTCACTATTCCTAGAGTCATAAGCCTAACACAGGCTTGAGGATTTTCTGCACTGTTTTAGTGCATGTTGAAGTCAATGAACATCAAAGCTAAACAGGTCAAAATTTCGTTTACCTTTAACAGTTTTGCCTTAATCTTATGAAATTTGTATCCTTAAAGTTTTATCATGCTAGCATTTCGTGTTCATCTCTTTTCTAATGGAGAGAGGGTAAATGATAAAATTTTGAAGACAATTTGCATGTAGTATCCATGTAAATCCAGGTTTAAAATATCAGGTTCTGATAGGTTCTAAATTTTCATGAATTTGTAAGAGTATTTATTGCTACTATTACATTAATTTTATGACTCATGGGATTAAAAAATTCAGAGTACAGATGGGAACCAGCCAACATAAGCTTTCAATTATTAATAACCACAATTTCAATGTGTAAAAGTCCACTCTACTCAATTATACAATTAGTTGAACATTTCTCTTTCCTGTTTTTCTTCTGTATGACCAAATCCTCATTATAATTTTAATCCATTTATGTCTACAACATTAATGTCACCTCAGGCCTTCTAGGACTTCACAGAGGACGTGCTCAGAATGTCTCTGAGGCCCACGTGATATGAGATGGTGACAGCAAGTCTCAGTGGACTTCAGTGTTCTTTGATACTTGCTATTCCTGCTCTTGTACAGACCCCTTCCATGTCCAATCACGGCTGATGTTGATCACCCACAGAAAACAGAAGTGGTAGCACGTGATTTATGAAACTGTCCTAATGAAGATGCTGTGGCCTCTCTACTTTGCACTCAATGTCTCCCATCTCAGGAGAAGAAGAGCTCAACATCAAGACTCCCACAGAGCCTTACTGAAGTCAGATCTTCCACTCCCAACTATCATCTACCTAGACAGCCTGTAAGGAAACTACCTTAAAGGTAGATCCTGTCATCCCAGTCAAGCCTTAAGTGACTATTACACCCCTACTCAACCTTAACTTTAGGCTCAGGAATCAGATGACTCAAACAAGCCATTTTGAAGTTCCTGACTAAGGAAACTATACCAACATATATTTATTATCGTTTAAGGACATCTACTTGTAGTTATTTCTCATATAGCATGGATAACAACTGTAACAACGGTGGTGTCTAAAATAATAGGGCATGCCATGGTAGGACGAGGTACTGAATCCTGAAGAGCCGGCTTGCCAACCGGCTGCCTTTCCTATACACTTGTGTTTGTTTATGATCTGCAGAGCCTCCTAAAGCTATAAGAATAAGTTTCTCTTTTGCCCGAGTCTAACACTGATATTGCTATCAAACACGAAAAATTTCAAACACGAAAGGTCACTTCTGCTTGAATATACAGGTGGCATTCATAGTTTAGGTCACTCTCAGATACCTGTAGTGTGTTTAGATATGTGTAAACAGGGAAAAAGTTCTCGCTGAGAGTGTTCAATAAGAGGATTATTTTCCCAGTTTTATGAAGAAATCATAAAAGTAATATGTATAGAATAAGAAAAATAATCATCAAATGGTTACGATGACTACTCACTACAGAATTAAAAATAAAACAATAAAATACTTCTACATAATGCACTTTTTATTTCTAGCATAAGGTTTAAATATATATCCAACTTAAAGTAGAAATAAATAGAAAATATTAATAGTGATAATAAAGTATGGTAATAATAAATTGTATAGATAAAAACATACCAGTGTATAGAGATGTATATCTTTCTAAGATGAAACCAGAATAATTTCTCTAGAATCGGAAAGAGGAAGCATACTGCAGAGCTTACTTCTGTGCATCCTACACACACACCTCTACTTCCAGCATTTAAAAGTCCTTGATGGAGGGAAAAATCACCACAAATCCAGGCTGCAGTGTGGCCGGCTTTGTGATACCCATGTTCCACAGCCTCCTTTTCTACACAGCTAGGACAGTTGGATCCACGGGTCAATGGTGAAGCCTGGCACCTCGGGTAGACTGACAATAGTCTTCAATGGGACTTTGAGTCATTCCAGGCAGGCTTTGATAGCCCATGCCTCCATTTTCGGAGTTGTTTCTGTCTTGTTCTCTCAAAGAATGGTCATCACTTCACGCTCCTATTCTGAGAACTGCCAGTGTCCTTCCCTTCATCTCAAAAAAATACTTGGAACACAACGTCTGCCACTCTTGCTGTTTTCCCTCAAAGAAAATGTAGCCCCACACATTGCCCTGCCTGCCATATGCCACGTATCCTTCTTACTTTGATGAGCTATCAGCCTCTGCATTTTCCATCTGTTATCAGCCCTAGACGTAATCACCTAGCTGACTCTCCTCCTGCTGGTGTCACGTCCCTGTAGAATCATGCCCTGTCTTGATTTTCTTCAAAGGAGCAGTGGGTGTCCCTTTCCCAACCCTGTGGGTGAAGCAAACTCAAAGTCCTGGAGTCTGAATTACTCTACACTCATCATACAGGAGTTAACCAAATATGGCTGGAATAGACTGCTTCATAAAGTAGAAACCAGAAAATAGATAACCTTTTCCTTAATGAGGAAGTAATGCAGGGAAAATTAATGGTAATCTATCAAAGCACCTCAGCCTTTCCTTTATGGCCCAATGAACTACGATTTTTCCCGAAGCAGAGTAAATAGTCTGTGTGTACTTCTCCAGAGAGCGTGCACAGCTGAGACGGTAGTGTGCACCACGTGTTTAAGATTGCTGTGGGCTAAACATAGACCCTAATAACAGATGCTCAGCAGAGCGCTTCTACTCCGAAACTCTTAACCCTGGGGTTAGAAGCCAAAACATAGCTTACTTTAAATAGACTCCTCCAACAGAAAGCTATATGAGACGCGGTCTGGGGGTGGGGAATCCTGTTCTATAGTTAGAAAAAGTAAACATCCCTTAAAGGTATCAATTTTCTTTTCCCAGGAGTAAAGCCCACTGTGGCCATACTCTCGACCTTTAAATGTAATATGATCTGATTACTTGCAATCTAGTTCTTTCAAGTCCGAGAAATCTCAAATAATTTTAACGTCTGTGTCTGAGTGTGTGCGCATGTGCATGTGTGCACACAAATGCAGGTGTGGTGTGTGCCTCCACAGCACATGTGTGGAGGTCAGAGGGCGACCTTGGCCACTCAGGTGCCCTCTAACTTTTGCTTGAGACTGAATCCCTCTTTGGCTTGGAGCTGCATCACAGAGACCAGGCTAGTGGGCCCCCACACCTGAGGCCTGTGTGTCTCTGTCACCTACCTCACCATCTCTGAAACTGCAGATGCATTTTTCATGGACTGTGAGATCAACTCAGATCTTCAGGCTTGCAAGAAAAGCACTTAATGAATGAGCCAACTCCCCAGCCTAAAACACTGTTTTGTTTTATTTTTTTTTAAATTGTTTTCTTTTTACTGGTTATTGTCTGGGTGTTATGGAGAGCAAATGCTATCTCCTATTTCAGACTTGTCTTTAGTCACGGAAAGTCAGCTGTGGTTTACATTGCTGAAGCCACACAGCTTAGTAAATAAACATTACTGTTGGTAAATCGAGCCAGTGGCCCCGCAAATTCTTCTAAAAGCAGTGTTAGAATTAGCACCCGACTGCTGCCCTACAAAATGAACTTTAGGGACTGCACTGAAAAATATGTGGAATTAAGTATAATGCGTGAAATCTGTAGTTCTCAAACATATGCAAGTCCTGCCTTCCTTCTTTACTATTTTTTCCACTATTTTTCTTAAGCGTTGCTACTTTTCAAATCAATGGCTACTTTGAGCCTTTAAAGAATATGATTCATCACAGGTCTGTCCCAAAATGTGTCTCACATACATATACAGTGAACTGTGTGTCACAGAACAGCACTGTGGGGTTTTGAAAAGTATGACCCAGAAATATTTCCTGCTACCTTGTTTGATGTCTCCCCCATCTGAGATCTCTGGAGAACGAACATTCCTTGGATTCAGACCCCAGAGTGCAAACACATGCACAGGGCTCATCTCCTGGCTTGTCAGTCTTCAGATAGCAGTTCTATTAATAGAACTCTGAGTTCCAGAGGCTAGCCTCTAGTCTTCAAGTTTTGATCTAATTATGACAGGTGACCACAAGAGGAAAAGATAAGGACTATAATAGCTGAATTCTGAGGACCCGAGTTAACACAAGGGAGGCTAAAGGCGGCTGGCAATACACACAAGGTCTTTAACTAAATGCACAGCTTAGCATGAGCCTCACCCCCCATCCTGAAATCAGGAACAGTTTATGAAAGCAAGGAGAGCAAACTGGAAGCACCAACAGCCCAAGGCCTTGTTATTTTTACTAAAATAACTATTTTAATACTATTTGACCCGAAGCACAGCAAATTCCTAACAAAAACAATGATCTTATTTCAAAGTCATAAACTTGGTTTTAAAAAACGCTGAAGAAATACTGTGTTGCAAATATCAACTAAATATGTAAACACTGCATACAGACACGATTTCCCTGGCGGGAGGTGGTGTCTAGGAAGCAAGGTTTGAGCAAAAGTAACATTTAACAGTAATGTTAAATTAAAAATAAACAATATGAAGCTAAATGACAGTTATCTCTGTTGTAAAGTCATTATTTCTTGAATAACCAAAACAATACGTCCTTCCTAAAATGTGCTCATTTCAGTAGCACTTGTATATTTAGAATGTCTAGAGGAGATTCATCTCCCTGTTAACCTATGATTTCATCAAACAACAACAACAAAGAGCCAGACATCACTAAATTGGCTCCCTACAGCTAATTTCATGGTTTGGGTTTACTCAGGGAAGTAAGTGATCATTTGCCAGCCCCATAAACATGTGATTTGTAACAACATCCTCCTAAATGTAAGCTCAGAAATAATGATACATACGTTGCTCATGGGGGGGGGTATTTGAACCTTACACTGTCCCTCACTCTAACTGCTCATATTGCCAGGCCGCTCTGTGGTCAAAATAAGAAAGAATACATATAACAAATATGACAAGTTACAGTATCAAACAATTTCTTACTATAAAAAAAATAGTGAAGAAAAATGGACTTCTGTGTTTTTCAAATATAATTCTCAGGAGGTAAATCTTGTACAAATGCTTACATTTTGAAGCAATAACCCTTCATCGGTTTTATGAAGTGAAGAATAATGAAATAAACACTCTGAGAAGCATTGCATTTTACATTTCTCTACATTTTCTTGAACGCTGTTTTTAAGACTATTTATTTACTCTGATTTAATGAGTATGGAACTTTTGTATGCATGCATGTCTGTGTATCACATGCATACTGTGCCTTCGAGGGCCAGAAGAGGGTGCTGAATTCCTGGGACAGAAATTACAGATGGTTGTGAACTGCCCTGTGGGTGCTGGGAATCAAAAGCAGGACCTCTGGAAGGAGCGGCCAGTGTTTCTAACTGCTGGGCCATCTCTCCAGCCCCTTATACCTATCATTTTGAATTAAACAGAACCCATTATTTAATTTGATAATTCTCTAAGGAGTAAGCAACCAAAAGCTGCCTATAAATCTCTCTGGATAATTTTTATCATTTATGGAGTAGGAAATTAGGACCTTCCTATATGTGGCTGATGCCACGGCTGAGTCAATATTCATATAAAATCAGATATAATAGTCATTCAAACTAGTGATTTTCCAAGTCATATATGATACGACTTAGAAAATAATTCATTTGTTCAATCACAACTATTGTCTGCTGGTTTATCTCAAGGTTCTGAATACTTAAAGTAATTATTAAAGAGTAATGTATCATTTTAAGCATGGGAAATTCTATATTACTATAAACGATTTTGCTTGGTTATTCTATTAGCAACAAACTGACAAGAACAAGTTAGAAAAATGAAGAGCCATAGAGTAGGAAAGACTGTAATAATGAGACCGGACCACTGTCCATTTGAACAGCACCAGAGCTTCACATTTTGGTTAGAAATTTGAAATATGATAGAGAATGCTTCTGTTGGGATGTGTGGATGGGGGGTTAAAATGCAAAGAACATAATATCATATTCACGTAAATGGAGTGTGATTAAATAATACAGCACACGAAGTACTTAAAATGCTGCTTACATCCCTTAAATGACATGGGAGTGATGGTTTGCTCTTGCTGGAGATGAGATCAGCTCTGCAGCTCATTATAGATGCAGGGAAAGAATATTTGAGTTTCTTTTACATCTCTTGACAGTTTGATGGATTTTTTTTTCAATAAACTGAAGTCTTCAAAGTGAAAAGTTCAAACAACGTTATCACATCTTGGCTACAAAGCATGAAAAAAAAATCATACCTCTTTTAAGCAGCCGGAGTAGAGGGCGGAGAGCGGGAATTGCTAGAGCCATAGCATAGCGCAGCTGCACTCGGCCTTAACGCTACTGCCCTCTCCTCTTCTCTTTATTTAACGTTCTGGGCATAGCGCAGCTGCACTCGGCCTTAACGCTACTGCCCTCTCCTCTTCTCTTTATTTAACGTTCTGCCTCCAGTCCCCTTCCTTCTCATCCTTCATCCATTTTAGATGTGATTTGACATCTCAGACCTCCTGTTTCCCAGCCTTATTGACTCTAGAATCTATCCTGAATTATTTTCAAAGAATATTACAAAGCTCAGAAGGCTGAATGCTTTAAATAATTTAAATATTACAAATAGGTGATATCACAGATAACTTTGGCTTTTTATTCATAGGTGATTTAAAAAAAAAATTGTCCAAAACAATAATATTGAATCTAAAAGAAGTGTTTGAGAAGGCCAAGAGAAAATGGCAAATGAAGTAATTATAGGTATTTTTGACTATTCTTTATATTACCAAAATCACAGAGTCCAGTTGCTTTAAAATATATGTACTTGCAACAGGTTTAGATCCTTAGAACAAATATGACTGTAAGACACATGGGTCCATTTTGGCTGGCGTTAAGATAGTATTCGTAAATAACAAAATTTTGAGTCAAACTATTACAAAAGACCTTTGTCCCCTTCACAGCCACAGTACAGCACAGACTGTCACCCTAAAAGCCAGTTTAGAGTGACGAGGAAAATACCATAAATGGAGGAAAAGTATCTAAGTAGCTCTGTTAGCTCAGCCAGGATAATTCTCTGGACTAGTTTCTTCGTTTATTAAGAATTAAATCTCAGACAATATCAAAATATTCTCCCAAGAAATTATTGTATTATCTAGTGAAATTCGCATTCCTTGCTTTTTTAAAAAATCTGAAAACATAAGAAATTCAAGAAGAAAGTCACTAGGGGTAATCAATCCCCGGTTTGGGGGCTACCTCTCATACAGCCATTACAAAACATTCTTTAAAACATTAAGAGGTGGGGTTTTTTTTTTTTGCAATGTTTTTGTTACTTCTGTGTTTCTCCAGTGAGAATTTGATAGATGGCAACACAATGTCGTGATGTCAAATGGTTGGATGCCTCTGTATGGAACTTAAGGTGTCTACCCATCAAGGGCAGGTTGAAGCTGGGTTCTGTCACGGTTTAAGTTGTTCCTGTCTGTTCTGGCATTGTATCTTCCCTCCACGGAGACAGCAATTTATTCTGCTGCTGTACCAAAGGCTTAGAAGCATTACATTTGGAGCTATTTTTATACCTACATTTCCCTTACCATCTCAAGTAATATTTGGTATACCGTTAAAGTGGCACAAATCAATGGATGACAGCAAACACAGAGACATGAACATTCAAAGAAGGGAGAAGTGGACAAGATCCCAACCCACTAGTCTACTGAACCACAAGGAGGATGGACCAAGTTACCTGTCTTCCCTTTGGACCCTTCTTCCCACGCATCCCCGGAATGCCCTAGAATACAGAAAAGTCAAAAGTAAGTACTTGCTGAATGAATGCATTAAATAACATAGCTCTTTTTCTCGAATATCAATTGATGAAATATAAGTGAGTGTAATATTCAGAAAAGCATCAATATATTCATTTAACTTAAACACATTCATTTAACAATACATTCAATTATTTTCCCCCGAAAGATGTCATCTAAGCTTTCAAATGGGGCCCTTCCCTTCCTTGGTAATAATAGTTGTTTGTGAGGAGTAGGCTTGCCACCAATAATGGCAAGCCAGGAGAACAGGGACATCTTATTTTCTACAGCTAAAACAGGATGTGCATCCTCCTCTGTCTTCTTTTCTTTCTCTGCTTGGAGATAAACAAAGTTAATCAAATCCCTGCACTGCCAGCTTCCAATTGTATGCGAAACCGATTTCAGTGAAGCAAGACAGAGGAGGATTCTTTCATTGTACCAGATCATCTTTCATGAAGATGCCACAGCCTTGCTTCAGGTTTCTCATCATGAGCCCCAGTGGCCATATTCTAAGCATTCTTACTTCCTGCATGTGGGCAGGGATGAATCACTTGCTGTGTATATGTCTTACTCTCTCAATCAGTAATGAGGATGCTATGTGGGCATTACAGGAGTTAATTTATATGAAGTGTTTGCAGAAAAGTGTGTGTGTGTGTGTAGTGGTATCATTTGTATTTTATTAAATAAAGCTTGCCTGAAGATCAGAGAGTAAAACAGCTGCATTGATCAGCCATACAGACCAGGCAGTGGTGGCACACACCTTTAAGCCCAGTGGCCACACTATTTTGCCATAGAAACAGGAGGTAGTGGTGCGTGCCTTTAATCCCAGCACTAGAAAGGAATATAAAACAGGAGGAGACGGGTTTCAGCTCAGTCTCATTCTGAGAATTCCTGGAGGCAGGATCTCCATTTCAGACTGAGATAGAGGTAAGATCCAGTAACTTTTTTGCTTTTCAGGTCTTCAGGTTGAACCGCAATATCTGTCTCTGGGTTTTTATTAATCGTGGTGTGTGTGTGTGTGTGTGTGTGTGTGTGTGTGTGTGTGTGTGTGTGTGTGTGTGTAGCTATTTGATAAATCGTGTACTATTCCAATGATTATTAACATTTTCCCATTTCAATCTACTTTGAGTCCGAGTTGTTGGGAGCAGTGAGACCCCAGATCCTGAATTTCTCGTAATCCCCTGATCTGAGTGCCTACAGCTGTTCTGAGCACGAGACCTTCAGGAGTTCCTGATGGCAGGAGAGTGGTTTCTGGTGGGTTTGGCTGGGGTGTGGTTATCTCTATATAATCTTCCCCTGAACACAATAAAGGGAGCATTCTTGGGGACTTCAAGGATGACCCGTGTCGCTGTCTCTCTGTCTGTGTGTGTCTGTGTATTTTAACCTCCAGCCCCCTGGCCCGAAGCTCGGTAACTGGGTTCAAGTGCACAGAGTGCAGACATGGGGGCGCAGTGTGTGCGGCATGAGTATCTATTAGCTGATATGGAAAGCACCCTACTTGACAATGTCACCTTGACTTACAGTCTTTTATAATCCCCAGAGAGGATGATCATCAGGACTGGGTGTGGTTACACAGAGCCCTATTTTCATATTTTAACATATATTTTAAAACTTGAACTTAAAAATCTCCAATCATATATGTTCATATCATGTTTCTTACTGAAAATGCAGTAGAATTTATAAAAGTCCAACATTTCTAGCAGGTGATTTCTCTTAGACTGAGCTCACTCAGTCATTCAGTAGACCCCCCCCCCCACATGTGAGTTTGTGGTCCCCACTGGATCACAAGGAGAATGTGTTAGAGGCAATATTTGAAGGAAATGACGTCACCCTTTCTCCTTCAGGTCCCATCTGTCCTGCTTCTCCAGGAGAGCCAATGAAACCCTTGAAGAAAGAAAATAATCTTTATATTGCTTTGTTTCACTGTTTCAGTCATAAAATTCTAAGCAGAAGTGCTTCAAATGTATCTTAATATTAAATTTAAAGATGTAAAAATCTGAACAACTTCTCCTTGTTGCTGCTTTTTGTCAAGATATTACACATGAAACTTTTTACTGATACAAAAGAGTAGAGAGAGTAACCAAGGCATGGTAGCAGCTGAAAATCAAGACGGCCAAAGCCTTTCCTTCGCTGAAGTTTCTAGCCGGAAGATACAGAGACTGTGTGTGTCTGTCACGAGAATGCAAGGCAGACTGCAAGCAGTACAGGGATGCATGCATTTCAGTGAGGGGAGCACACAGAGGTCTACAGCACATAAATCTTGGTAGGCAGAAGCTGGAGAATGCAAGCCAAAAATAGCAACCGCGGCAACGGGTTGGAATCGGTAGCATGCTCTATCATGGTGCTATGCTTCCTTTTTTCCTTGCTCATGAAGAACGGCTCACATTTTCCTTTAATGGTTTAGGGGTGTAAGGGGATGCCCTGATGGGAAGCTGAGTCCCTTCTTACAGGGGTTTCCTTATGCACAATAGTGGTGATGATTCCTGCACCACCAAATTATCTCTACATTAAATTAATACACATCCCTTCACTTCTTCACTCCAACACATCTTCTGAAGCTTAGATTTGTGCATATGTAAATGATGCTACACAGTACACCGCATCCTAACAGCCAAAAGCAAGTTAAAAATGGGAAGTCAACAATAGTGATGCAATCACTGCATTGAGAAAGGCTTTTTTGTGCATCTAAGGGAAATGCACTCCTTTTAAAAATATTTGCAAAGCCCATAAAAAGTGTGGAAAGGGTAAGTACTTTGTATATTTTCATTCTACCTTCTTAGAGGTATACTTAATAAACTGATATCTAACAAACAAACAAAATGCTTACTTACTTGGACACCTTTAGGGCCTGGGTTACCTTCTGGTCCTGCTAAACCCTGTGTGAATGAAGGGTGATGTTAAGGTAGTACAGAATGTTTGAGGAGTTAACAAATAGATTGATAAAACTACAAAAGTACTATAAAATTCAGAATGCAGTTTACCCAAAGAAGACTGCAAGTGTTCAAAGGATTTTATAATTTCAGAACCCCAAAGGTATTACATGAAGTTAATATATAACTATATTTTACTCACATAAATAAAGTACATCAGTAGGTGTTTTCAGGCACAGCAAACCTGGCTTCTCTAAATTACTTTTCATTGGGAAATGATCTGTATTCTTTGAAGACACCTCTAACTTACTGAAATCTATTCTGGTTTAAACTTAAACTTCAAATCACTGTTCATGTATGCACTCATATTTTGTTTTTTTTCCTGACAACACACACCCTTACTAGATGGTTCCAGTACAATATAAATAGCTTTGCATAGTTTTAAGCACCTACAATGCAATTCTGTTAACAATAGATGAATTCTTATATTGTTATTTGCCCTTTTCTTGAGGATAAGACTACAAATCTAGATATCAAAATGTAATTAATTATTTTTAGAAAACAATCATGTTATGAAATGTCTAAGAAGGGAAACTTATTCTACTATTAGTTTATGTTAAGTTGGGAAAGAAATTAGAGGAAAATACCTACAAAATGATAGAATCGGATTTTTTTCAAAACTACAGTGAACTGAGTACAGGGAAGATGAAAGTATTTCGCAGAGGCATGTGAGGACTGCCAACTGTCTCCCAGTTTTTACAAGTGTGTTATTAAAAATAACACTCCTTGCGGAGATGCTCTCACACTTATTTCATTTCAGTGAAGGTAGCGTGGGACTCATTTCAGAT
This sequence comes from Microtus ochrogaster, assembly GCF_000317375.1. Taxonomy (NCBI): domain Eukaryota; kingdom Metazoa; phylum Chordata; class Mammalia; order Rodentia; family Cricetidae; genus Microtus; species Microtus ochrogaster. The sequence goes on along the minus strand of NC_022022.1, from coordinate 38,883,741 downwards.
TTTGTTTGTCTCTTAGGCACCATAACTTTAAAAGTTCCAATGTAAAATGTACCAGATGCATTTACAAGCCAGGCTTCCACATCCAGCAAGCCAGTCTACAGGGCAATGGTTGAAGAATTTTTACAACTTTAATTTTGATCATTTATCTAAGGGCTTCACCATGAAGGAGAACTAACGTAACTGTCATTTGAACAATGACTCTCAAAATCAGAATCTGCAACGCGTACGTGATACGAAAGGAGAAGGGTAAACATAGTCACTGCACCTGCCTGCCAGGGTAGCCAGGTGAGCCCAGATTACCAGCGAGTCCTGGAACTCCCTGAAATGAAAAGTAAAGAAATAAGACAGACGAAATCCACAGGAGACCCAAAGAAACACATTTGGTATTTTAGAATACCCAAATTTAGAAAAAAAAAATCCCCATGAAATCACTGGGTATAGTGATATGGATCATACTGAAGTCATTATCTGAAGGAGATTAGGCCAAAAACTTTCTAATAAAAATGAAGAAAACTACTAAGTGAAGGTTATAAGTGAGATGCTGATCACTGATCATACATGTGGGAGACAAAGCCTAGTGCTGCCTGTCGAGAGAGGAAAATTATTTCTGATGAAAAGCAAGCACAAGTGTCTTAATAGTCTTTGTATCTTCATTATTCTGCACTCTTCCTTAATGTTGGAGCATCAACCCCAGGAGCCCAAGAAGATCGGTAAGCTTCAAAGCCAACCTATAACTTCATAGAGAGTTTGGCTGGGTAAATAGATCCCGATTGACAAACCTTTATAATGCCATGATTGGCCTCAAATTCAGAGTACATGTGAAGGACTCTTGGGCTGAATATTCATTTTCTCCTTCAATTTCACGTGTTGAAATCCTAAGCCCGACACTCGGGGCCTAGAGACTGGGAGGGCCTATGATGGGCAGCTTTGTCAAATGGGTGGAGTTTTTATGAATGGGATGGAAGTTCTTATACAATGAGATCAAGAGCTTGGGGCCCTATCTGCACCATTCCAGGACATAAGGCAGCTGCTTGTGGCCAGGAACACAGCCCTCTGTAGAGTCCATCAGACTGGCCTACTGCTCTGAGGTCTCAGGCTGTAGGACTGGGAGAAACACAGATTTGCTGTTTAGGAACCAGCGGTCTGTAGCGTTTGTCACAGCAGCCCACACTGCTATGACACAGAGTGAGTGCGCTTGGAATTGACATGCTTTTGTATTCTTGGCACAAGACAAATTTTGCTCAAAGAAAACTGAGAGACATTCAAAAGATATCAGAAAGGACATCTGTTGCAGACAGGCTGAAAAAAAATAGTAAAAGCTTATATTTTTGCATTATCTTTTATTGATGTTTTGAAGATTTTATTTATCTAGTTAGTTGTTTATGAGTGCTTTGCCTGCATGCATGTCTAACGCCACATGCATGCAATGCCCATGGAGGAGGGAAGAGTGCAGCTGATATCCTGGAACTCGAGTTCCAGATGGTTGTGAGCCACCAGGAGAGGGCTGGAACTGAGCCCTGGTCCTCTGGAAAGGCATCCAATGCTCTTCACTGCTGAGCTGCCTCTCCAGACACCCTTTAGTATTTTATTCATTTGTTCATTTGTTTAGTCAGAGTTTATGTGCCTTAAACAATTCTTGAATGAAGGAAATGTCAAAGGAATGTGTGCCATGCTGTTTTATTTAACATCACAGGATAACAACAGAACAGTGGTAGGCTCTCTAGACTCCCTGTGACACAGAATTTCATTTCCATCTTACTGACCATAAAGAGATAATGGGCTGCATTCTTGTCCCCCCATTCTTGTCCGTGGCACACAGAGCATCAAATCCAATTGAAATACTGAAATCCTACAACTCCTCCAATTTTTGAAAATCTAGAGAAAGATCAGACCCAGGGGAAAGCAAACTAAGAATACAATTTAAAGGTTTTTTTTCTCGTTGTTTATCAGAATGCTTCTTTCGGTTTTGTTCTCTTGTTTCTCTTCCTGTCCCCTTTGACCAACAATTATTCCTTGCTAATGCCGTTCTCTGTAGCAAGTATTTTACACATACTTTACATCTCTTATGTTGGTATTATTTTCTCCATTTTTACATCTGAAGAAATGAAGATATGTAGAAGTAATGACAGTAGACAGTTTAATGAATTATGAATAAACACTGGCCTTCTGGGGCTTACACAAAAAAATCCTTATCTACATAAGAAGAATATCTAAAATTGTATATATAGAATATTACCCTATTAATATGTGCTACATAGGACATTTTATCCCTGTCATGCTTACTGAGCATGCTCCAGGCACTAAGTGCTGATATCTATCATCTTGTTCAATTTGTTCAAAAATCCTATAAAATAGATATTATTGTTCATGTCCTATAGATTTGAGAAAAGGAGATGAAAGCAAGCCACCAGTGGCATGTCACATGGCTAGTACATGGGACAGCAAGATTGAAATCAATGAGTCAAATTCCAGAGGCTGTCAATCAAGGTGGTTCTCTAGTGTCAGTCTGCTGTTGCAGGTAACACCCTAGGAAAAGCTGCCTAGTTGTGAGCTTTGCTTCAGTGTATTTACAACTGTCATTCTTAATGTCTCTTCCGATTCCAAAACACACAGACTCAAGTCGAGAGAGTCACAAGGCTGGATGGGAATGAGTGAGACACATTCAAAAGTTGGTTTTTATTTATAGGTCATTGTCTCTCTGACTAATGCCAACCGCCATCCCTGTCTCATTCCAGCCCCAGCTAGATTAGGTTAACTGAAGTCAATTGTTCTTAAAGCAAATCTGCAATGGGACATGAGGGCAATCTGGTTCTGCGGAAGGATTTCTAACACATTCCAGCTGCGCAGAGGAAACAGGAGAATTCCATTCGTGTCTCAGTCCTGCTATGGCAGAGGAGCACCAACAAAGCCAGTGAGTGAGTGTCCCTCATGGTCCCCGTAGGGCTCTAGCACACTGTAGGCTGGGTACACTCTAAAAGTCACATGACAAGCACAGAAACACAAGGTATCATGGCTGAGTTCACTCTGTACTTAAAAATGGGTTTTCAAAAGAGTGCTCTTATTGAGCAATGAGCATCAAGAAGGAAGGGCGCCCGCCATAATCTCACTTCTTATGCAGAGAGCATCAAAATGCCTGCACCTGTTGGGCGGCTCTATTCACAATTGCAGCAAATGCCACTACAGGGCTTTTCGACATACTCTTGGTTTCCTCATTAACAAAACAGAACAATAACCTGGGCTGTCAATATTGTGTGGAGAAAATAAACAGCAGACAGGAGCATCTTTGAAAGTGGTGGCAACGGCAACAAAATGCTACTGAGAACTTGATTAATTAGCACATGTAAAATATTAAGTCGTTCTACGGCAGGTCGCAGTCATAGTGCCATTTGGCAAAAGAAAAAAAAAAGAATACAGGCTTGGCCAGCTCTTAAGACTAGAATGCATGTAAATGAGATAATTGTGTCTTCAAATGTTTGCCGGCCAATTTGTTGACAAATTTCCCAGAAATGAATCTCGGAATCAAAGCCACACTCTAAACGAAACAAATCAATGTTTGTCCTTTGCACATCCAGAGTTTACACAGTTGACATGCAAGAGTATTTTCAGTTGTTCCTCAGGTCACTACCAACTGTGACTCTTGTTTTTCTGGTCTTTATGAAGGGTATGTGTAGGTACATGTGGATGTGTGTGTGTGTGTGTGTGTACACACCGCGGCCGAAGGACAGCCTTGGGTGCCATTCCTCAGGAATCCTCTACCTTATTTTATGTTTCAGGTTCTTTTCTTCAGAGCTGAGGTTTGCCAAGCGGGCTATTCCCCCTAGGCAGTGACACCCAGGAGCTTCCATCCCTTTAGCATGCGTGCTGGGAATCTAACTCATGTCTTCATGCTTGCATGGTGAGTGTTTTACAAAGCGCTCTCACTGGTCCCTATATTTCCAGTCTTTAAACCTGAATTCGGACTTCCCAGTTAGTAGTACTATTACCCCTCAGAGCAAGAACATGTAAATGGATAGGACTAGATCACTGAGCAGCTGAGAGAACTAGTCAGTACTGCCAGGGCCGAGTTGTCATTGACTTCTGATATATTGGGTTCCCTCATTGGAATCTACATGTTTCTGCCAAAGCAGTATTCTAGGGATTCTCTTCTCCCAAGGGGCCAATTCCCATCACCCTTCTCCTTCTCTTCCCCTGTAGATGCTCACAGGCCTCTTAGCACTTATCTGAGCTTCAGGAGGCCAAGCTCGCACCTGCCACTGATACACACGCCACTCTCCTGGCCGTGGGTGGTAATTAGTAATCTTGAAAAACTGTGCCTCTGGGACTGGATATGGCACGCTATCCTGCTTAACATGACTCAGAGAGAAATCTGGCTTTGGCTCTTCATTTGTGTATTTCCCTCAGAGACTAATCATCACTTTTCCTTCTGGGGTTTTTCTCAGGCTCTCTGAGGCTGTGCTGAGGCATTGATAACAGCATCCATTACCTTAGTCAGGTTCTTATCCCTGCACCCTCACTCTCTGGGATCACATTTCATCTATGATGCAATGTCATTATTTTCTTGTGGGAGAGAAGACTAGTAACATGATCAAAAGGTACAAAAGTGTTTCGACTTTTAAGCAGTACATGTGTGCATATCCATACATATAGATAAGAATGTATGGTCCATTCTAGTTTTAATTGCTGATTGGGATCTTGTGAACCAATTAGACCTAAAATTGAATAAAAGGCCAGGTGTTTATGGGTATGTATGTATTTTCTTGGAAAGGGTCTGAAGCAGTTACACAATTCTCAAAGGGACTCGTGAATCAGAGGTTTAAGAACCACTGTTCTGAACACAACAGGAAAAGAGAAAGTGAGCAAGGGTAAAGCATCGCTAGTTCATAATCTTGCTAGTAATCTCTAGATAACTAAAAAGGTTTTAGCTTTGCTCTAAATAAGATGAAAGTAGTTATGAAGAAAAGCTGTAAAGGCAAGAGAGAAATGATCCTCCCAGGGTGTCCCTTTATGTCTGTCTTTGCTGCCCAAGAAGACAAGAAAGCACTTACTTGTTCCCCACGGAGTCCAGGGAGCCCTGGATGTCCTTTGGGACCCTGTAGAAATAAGTGAAGATAAGACATGGAAAGTCAACTTACACAAGGCGGTCAACTATCTAAACACAGGCTCTAAAACACAGGGAATTTAGTTTCTTTGTTTACTTGCTCTGTTTTCAACACTGGACATTGAACTCAGCTTCTCATCCACGACAGAGGAACAAGCAAGCACTCTCCCACTGAACCATGTGCCTGGCCCTTAGTTAGCTCTTTACCAGTACTTTTAGTTCCCCAGTCAATACAATAGCCTTTTGGTTTCTTACTAAATTTGAATCAGAGTTTAATTTCAATCAAAAAACCTAATTCTTAAAATAACTGTCATAAAAGGCTCCTATCTCCCAAAGAATCTGCGAAATTTACTGAGGAATTTACAAAGTTGTGTTTAGCTCAGCAACATAGAGACAACATGCCTTCGGACATAATTCTGTTTATAATTACTGAAAAGTTAGAGCAGGCCTAGCCCTGTCTTTAATCCAGTCACCATTGCAACCCATGAATGACTAAGGAAAGAGGCTGTGGTCCATGGAGTCTTTCAAATGGCCCTGAAAAGTCTTCTGGGAAATCGGCCATAGAAGTCTTTTCCAGGTAAGAGAACCAATGAACAAATATCAACCTCTCTCACTGGCACCCTGTGTTATAAAACAGATAGTATAATTTTCCACTAAAAAAATCTGGAGCAGAATTAAAAAAGTTCAAAGACAGAACAGGGAGAAAGAGACTCTGGGGTTTATTGATCCAGATAGAATCAAATATCAGGGAATCAATATCTCATTTCCAGAAACTTGGTTCACATAAAAGAACAAGAAAGTTTCCCTCTTTTCCTTTTTTTTTTCGGTGTGTGCATGTTCATGCATGTGAGGTTTGCTTGTGTGTAAGTGCGCATGTGTGTGGGGAGACCACAGGTTGATGCCTGGCTCTTTCTCCAGCTCTCTCCCCCTTGTTTTTGGAGACAGGGTCTCTCACTGACCAGGGGCTTACTACCCCGCCTCACCGATGCGGGAGTGCAGAAGTGCAGCCTCACAGCCGGCTTTCCTACACGGTGCAAGAGTTCTAAACTCAGGCCCTCATGCTTGGCAGCAAGGACATTACTGACACAGTCATACCCCCGCTCACATTTCCTTTTCTTAAGTATTTATAGAATAAGGCTGAAAAGACAGGCTCAGGAGTTCAAGGCCAGGTTCACAACCATAGAAAGTTAAGCAAAAGATAATTCCAGTGTGGACAACAGCAACATGTGCCATCTATATATTGCAAGCAAGACATTTTTTTTTGTGTGTGTGTGTGTGGCTCACAGTAACCTAATGAATCAGAACCAATCACTGTATGTTAATAAGGCAAGTTTAGATTAGTGTATTAGAGACTGGAATGGGAGTTTGGTTCAAAATGACCCTACCTGAAAAGGAAATTACTTAGGAAACTCTGGGGATGTTAAACCTAAAAGCATAACAGAAGCATTAAAGTGCAAGGTGTCTTGGAAACTGATATGGTTTGGATGCAGGATGACCCTGCCATAGATCATGTGAAATTGGGTTCCCAGTGTAACCATGTTGATGTCAGTGCCTTTACAAAGTGAGCAAGTCCGTAAGAAGATGGAAGCCTTTCATCTGGGAGGGAATCGTCTCTCCCATGAGTCTCCATCAGTTCCTCCAGCAGAGGTCTTTCTCAGTGCTGTGTCTCCCCTTCTGCTTCACCTTCCCATAAGTGTTTCTTTGTCTTAGTGTTTTCCATCATGAGTGGCAGCAATGTGGCCGTCACCAGAAGCCAAGTCCAGCACCATGCTCTTGGACTCTGCAGTCTCCAGAAACATGAGAGCCAAGAGGAATCTCTTTTCTCTGTAAGTTTTCCAGGATCACATAGTGTTATAGCAACGTAAACACAGACTATGGCAGAGAGCCAAGAGCAGACAGAGCAACAAGAGTATAGAGATTCCTGTTTATGGTATCTGTATAGAAAGGTAGAGGGAGAGGTCAAAACCTGCCCTCTGAGAGTCCTATGAGCAAGAAGTCAGGGAAGAAGACATGAGACAAAGGAAGAGCAGTAAGGAGATGAATGAACTTCCTTGAGCCATTATACACTAAAGTCACCGCTTCCCAAAATCTCAGTCAGCTGTTAGTCAATCTTAGAATGTATTAGCTCACCCGTTACAGACAGGGGAGCAGATTTGAGTTAAACAACATAACCAACATCGTGGCGAATCACATGGGCTGAATAGACAGATCAAGAGCTGAGCAATCGTCCTTCTAGTTCTTTAACTATCTCTATCTCACCCTCAGATGCCACCTCACTTCACTGTCATCACTGTGCCCAAACAGAAGAACAAGAACAACACCTCCCAAGTCCCGATGCTTATCATGCAACATGCTTATTATGCCTGACACCTAACACGTGCTGTGTTTTCACTTGGGTTTATTTTAAACTTTTACATTTTAGCTAAAGATCACTCTAATTTCAAAATATGCGGTGCTGTGTTCAGTCGTCCCGTTTATACAGGATTCTACAAGGTCAAGTTGATTCCTCCTATAGAGTAGGAGGTAAGAACTCAGACATGGTGGTTGTTCTCTGAGGTGAGGCAGAACTCTCAGAGAGAGTCTGGGAGACAGGGATTGAAAACTCAGGAGCCAGGACAGGAGGCACAGAAGTCGGAGTGGCTCTCCCAGTACCATCTTTCTCGGTAAGTAGGCATTCATTCATTTATGTTCACTCTTGTGAGCTTGAGTCTATAGCACCACGCTTCGTGCTTTTTCCCCCCCAGCATTTCCTTTCTCCCTCACCCACAGTTCTAACTTCCATGGACTTCTTTCCCTGAAGCATTTTTTAACAGTGAAAGGTATGCTAATGATGGTATCTTCTTCATGTACAGCTCCCCAACCCCTTTCAGGGATTCTTCAAAGAGCCTGAGAAAACAGCAGTGCTACCCAGCATGGCTTGTTCTTCATGAATTCGTTGTCATCCAGCCTCAGCTATTGGAGTTGACATTTGACCCAAGTGAGGACAATACCAAGCCTGACCATTAGCCCATGAGATAGCTCAGAATGAGGAACGCTGTCTAAATAAAGGTTAGCTTCTTCAACTATACTCTCTTTTCCATTAATATAGAACAAGAACGCTGAAGTGCTCAGGTACTCCCTAGTGGGGACTGTGAAATGCCATAAGAACAAGAAAGCATAGGATAAATTAAGAGTAGATGAGTATGATTTTGAGAAAGGAAGTTGTCAGAGGAGAAGAAAGGCAATGTTAAAAAGGTAGATTGAAGGAAAAATGGAGAGAGGGGGAAGGGGAGGGAGAGGGATGGGGAGAGGGAAAGAGAGAGACAAGTAGAGAGAGAGAAAGAGAGAGAGAGTGCACAAAGGAATGTACATTAAATGTCCGAGAGAGAGAGAGAGAGAGAGAGAGAGAGAGAGAGAGAGAGAGAGAGAACATCTGTATAAGGAATCTAACTCCCCTTAGGGGAAAACATGTTTAGTGTTATAGAGAAATGTATAAATTTCTCCCCAAAATATTTTCTTTTGTTAAAAGTGTGCTTTACTAATTACATGTGGTAATGCTACTGAAATGCTCTCAGTGGACTATTATCTTTTTCTATTATATTTTTTCTTCATAGAATACTAGTGAGACTATAAAGCTATTTTTAAGCATCTTTGTAACATGGAAATTTAACATAATGACACTATTTATCCTCTAGACACTTTTAAGAGTGTAGATATTTCTGAGTGACAAATTGAGGGCTTATAAAAGAAATCTTAATGAATTATATATTAAGGAAAGTATAAAATCTCTTGTGCATAAGATTGTCTATTTTTGTAATTATCATATAAATGACTAATGTGACTAGTTGGAAGAAAAATAAGAGATAAGGGTTCTATGTAAATAAAACATCTCTCTCCTTCATAATTTCTCACTCCACACTAATCATCATGACAAATGGATTCACTATTTGGTTCAAATGAACACATTTCCAACATGTTTTTTTTTTTTTTTTTTTTTTTTTTTTTTTTTT